>NW_028261398.1:2910887-2997433 GCF_051295495.1 Thamnophis sirtalis | reverse complement strand
ACATCGAGCTTTGGGTCTCGCTGGTGGGGCAGATCCTTCTTGTGATCCTCAAAGGGAAGAGCTGAGCTCCCAGAAGGGATGTTTGCTATTATCACCCAGAGATCCCATCAGGTCCTCTGTCCTGCAGCCATTCTATCCTTTCTCAGAAAAGGTTTCCACGGAATCTGAGGGTCAGAAATGGGATGCTGGAAAGATACTTTCTGGGCCAACCTTGAAGGCTTCCTCTCTCTTTTCTCTGGCTTTGCAGGAGTTTCTGGAGCAGAAGAAATGACTGGCATTCGGGGGGAGTCTGTCACTTTCCATGTGGGGACCCCTCCACCCTATGAAATGATTTCCTGGACTAAAGGTACTGGAATCATTGCTCGGCTGACCTTTGGGGAGCCCTGTGACTTCAGAGTGCTCCTCCCAGCCTATGAAAACAGAGTGAACATCTCCGAGGACTGCAGAGAATTCCATATCAGTCGTCTCAGGACAAGGCATGCAGGCCAATACAAGGCACAAATTGTTTTACCAAACAAAAAGGAAGTGCAAGAGTCCTTTGAGCTGCAAATTTTTAGTAAGTATCTGAGCCATTGCAAGGAATTCCTGCCCCCCCTTTGAACAGGGAGATGTGTGTTTGGGGGGGTCTGCTGTTTGAGGGGGATTTGGATGACCTGTTTATCAACTGACTCAACTGCTAGATCGAGCCAAGAGCTCCTCACATGATACTCTCTCCTTTTGAAGCTCCCGCCCAGGGCAGAGTTGTATAAAAAATGCAGATAATGAATATTAAAATGCAAATATATTAACCAAATAGTTTACACATGATTACATTTGCTTCCCCATCCCCAATGCCACAATTTTCTTCCAAGTGCCACTCTGCCCACCATCTTTCATGCCCGGAGCTTTGAAAACAACTGAGAACGTGCATTTCTACAACGGGTTAGAAGTGGAGCTCAGACCCTAAACTCCACCGGGAACCCACGGGGGTGCATCAATGCTCTCTCCAGGTTTTCCTCTCCAGGGGGCACAGGCTGATTGGGTCAGGACCAAGTGGGTTCCTAGATGGGCTATCAGGAAGAGGTCGGCGGGTTTGCTTAGAACAGGCGAATCTTTTCAGCACTGAGTGCCCAAACCGGAATGTGTGTGCATGTGTGTGCGCGTGCCCACACCGCATCACTGAAAACCTGAAGACCGGCTGGCTGGCACATGCATGCCAGTTTTGGGGGCCATTATTAACGGCCCAAAAAACAGCCTGAAAACTTCCAAAAAACCACTAAAAAAATGGCCTGAAAACCACTTGAAAATGCCCCCAAATGGCCTGTAAACCGCTCCAGAAATGGTCCAGAAGTCAGGCCATTTTCTGGTGCCCCAGCACCCAGGAAGAGCTGCTGGAAACAGCATGTATGCCCACTAAGAGGGTTCTTCATGCCACCTGTGGCACGTGTACCAGAGGTTTGCCATCACAGGCTCAGAGGTTGGAATCTCAAGAGAGGCAATTCAGGATCTTCTTTGTGGATCTGGTGGGACTGGCTGGACCCACAAACTCTTTGGGGAAGACTCAGGGGATCCTTGAGGGTGTGATCTGGAGGACAATCCAGAGTCCCTGGTTTGGCATAAAGAGGGTTGGTGGGAGACAGGGGATGAGGGGTGCCTGCCTTCCTGTCCCATGGTGGGCCTCTCCCTTCACAAAGAGTGTCACTCGTGACAGAGATGTTGTCTCCAATTCAGGTCTGAGCCTGGGGCCGAGGCCAGTGAAGGGCACCAGACACGAGGTGCAGGTTTTGCTGCTTTTTGTTGGGGTACCCCAAGGAAAGAGGATTTATAGCACCCCAGTTCTAGTTTAAACAAAACTAATAATTGAACCACGACTGGTTCTACTTTTCCTTCCTTCTCTGTGATTTTGTGATGTTTCCCAAATGGTGTCTCTCTATCATGTCTTCAGTACGTTTGCAGGACTTTCGGCTGAGAGTGACCTGTTCTCCTGATGAGGGTGGAAGCAGAGCTTGGCTGCATTGCTCTACAGGGTTCAAGGAAGATGGGGTGGAATTCAACTGGACCTCAGCCAGCCAGAGCATAGTTCCCACCCCCAAGAGTTCGGTGATCAAGGTCCCCACCCAGGATCTCAATATCAAACTCACCTGCACAGCAGGCAACCGGGTGAGCAAGGCATCCAGGACGGTCTCCTTAAAGCATGTTTGTGCGGGTAAGTTCTTCTCTCCATGAAAGAGGCCTTGAGGCCAAAGATGAAACCAACATCGACTTTGGAGTGAGAAGATCCTTGGGAAGGCAGAACTTCCCTCAGTTGTTTGTGCAGGAGAACCACGGGAATTGGAAAGGGGTTGAGCAGCTGCAACCAACAATCCAATTGTCACCTGGATGGTCCTTTCTAGCCTTCCTTGGTTTTACCTTGTTTTCCTTTTAACCCTAAATTCATGCCCAACAATTCTCCCGATGAGGGTGTCCTAGTGGTCTTTATGAACTCTACATAAGCTCTAAAACCTGCTTTGGTGCATATTTATGATTTTGAGGCTAGAATTCAGTAATGGGATCTGGGCTTCTCCAGATGATGGACTATCTGGAACCATAAAATGGTAGAGTGGAAGGGATCATAAGGATCATCTAGTCAACCCCCCTGTAATATGCAGGAAAACCAGTTGAAACATTCAAGGGCTCCCCCATGGCCTTGCTTCTATCGTATAGTTTGGGGAGTGAAATCAAATTAGTGGCAGCAAATAAGAGTGGCATCAGGTGGGGTGCCAGGTGAAGAGGTCCAACCTGGTAGGAGAGAGAGACTAAACCCAACGGGTACTTCAAATGATCACTCAGGTGTCTCCAGGTGAGTCATTCAGTTTGCCTGGTCAGCCTTTGTCAGTGTGTAATGTTCAGATTAACAGAGTTGGAAGAGACCTTATAATACTTGTCCCTTTTGTATTTCAATTAGAGAGATGTTTGTGAAGCCATGCTGGTTTCTCCTTGGATTTTTTGTTTTTCTTTCTCAGTGGTATTGTGCTGATGTGGGCTTTTATGATCATATTTTTCAGAATTTCCCAAGATTCTTGAGTTGGGAAAATTCCTAAAGGGGAAAACCCTTTAGGATTTTCATCCAAGGGATTTTTCCCAAGTTTTCTCTGAGTGTCAGCATTCCAATATCATCCAGAATTAAATCAGAGTCATAGGCATAGCTTTCATCAAAGTTCCAATTTAATAAGAGAGACATGTTGGTACAACCTGTGGAAAACCCGAATCTGAAAGCTTCCTAGGTTTTCCATCCAGTTGAAAGTTCAAGACCTTGCCCTCACTCCCACAAGTCCATCTCATGGTCCAATCTTCCTCTGCCATGCTGGCATTTCCACCCATCTAGTTCCGGTCAGGTGCAGAGGTGCAGAGACAAAGGATGACCTTGGGTTTCTAGAAAGGAATGTTTTATTTTGACAACAACACATTCTACGAGTCTACTCCTTACTATTCCCCCTCCCAATTACCCCACTAATGAAACAGCATAGAAAAATAATAGCGAGTGTGGCAGGCCAAAGATCCCTAAAGGAATATGGCTGCAGGTCAGACACTGAGTTTGTTATAATCAGCTCTTTTTGAATCTGAGATTGTGGTATCATTATGTTCTATTGCTTGTGTTTGTGTTATGTTGAATTCTAGCATGACGTGGTCACTCTTGCCCAAGGTTGCTGCACTTTCAACTCCCTCTGTTTGTAAGAGTTAATTCCAGTATGGCTCTCCCTCTAGTTCCCTTCTTTACCTTTTGCTCAACAAAGTTTTCAGCTAGGTCTTTGGGTCTCTCTGGTGGGTCAGATCCTCCTTTTGAACCCCAAAGGGAAGGACTGAGCTCCCATGTAGGACATTTCAACTGCTCTTTCTTCCCTATCCTGGAGCCATTTTTTTTTCCTTTCTCTGAAAAGGTTTTCCTGGAATATGAGGGTCATAAATGAGATGCTTGGAAGGTCTCTTGTGGCCCAACATTGATGGCTTCCTCTCTCTTCTCTCTGATGTTGCAGATGGAACAAAATTGATTGGCGTTCTGGGGGAATCTGTCACCTTCCAAGTGAAGACCCCTCCACCCTATAAAAAGATTTTCTGGACTAAAACTGTAGGCATCGAATCAATCAATGTTGCTGTGGTGACCTTTGGGAAGCCTTGTGGCTTCGAGTTCCTCCACCCAGCTTTTGAAACCAAAGTGTTCAACTCCAAGGACTGCAGAGAATTACATCTCAGACAACTAGGCGAAAAGGACTCTGGCAGATACACTGCAGGAATTGTTTTAAAGAATAAAACAGTTGTGGATGAATTCTTTGAACTGCAGGTTTTTGGTAAGTACAGGTAATCCTCAAGATACAACAGGTCATTTGGTGTCCATTTGAATGACACTGGAAAAAAGTGACTTAAGACCATTTTTCACATTCACAATCTTTGAAGTCTCTCCATGGTCACCTGATCAAAATTCAGAAACTGGATAACTGTCTCATATTTATGACAGTTGCAAAGTCCTGGAGCCATGGTCCCTTTTTCTGATTTTCTAACAAGTAAAGTCAATGGGGAAGCCCGATTCACTTAAGAGTCTTGCCTCTAACTGAACAGCTACAATTAGTCACTAAACAAGTACCCCAAGGAAAAAGGGCTCCTGGCCAAAATGCCAAGAGAGCCAAGAATAAAGGATTAAGAAAGCTTCATACATTTTCACTAAAGGAGAAGGCGGGACAAGGCGAGATAATAAGAAATATCATATAATAAAGATTTTAGTAATAATTCCACCATCTGCGCATGTCCTTGGAAGATGGCTGCCGAGCTTTTCGCTCCGGCTCGGTTTCTCCGAAAAATAGCTTAAGGGAGGGAAATATCTGCCCAGGAGCCTGGTTCCGCGCCGGTTGAGGATAAAAAAACCCCAGAACATCTGTGCCAGCAGTGCATGGGGGAGACTTGTCTCCCCGGAGCTGCTAGGCACAGAAAACGCTGACGCTGACGCTTCTGATGGGGAAGCCTCCGACTCACTGACGCTGCTGACGGGGGAAGCCCGCTGCTGTTCGGAGACACTGCAACCAGACGTTCGGGAGCTGGGGAACTAGGGCTGCTTGGAGCTGTGTGTGTGTATGCCGACTGCCAGAGACTAAGAGCCGGGCGGTCTGTCCACTCACCGGGAAACGCTGGAGCCGACATCTTAGCTGCTGAGACATTGATCAGCTGATCAGCCGTGGATATCGTGGTTAGCGCCCCCCACTGCTGCTGGAAACCGCGCTGTTCGTATGTCAGGGCTGTTTGAGATATGCTGAGATATGCTGGAAAAAACTGAGCTCTGAGGACACGGAAGACATTAGGAGCCCCCGGGAGTTGACTTATTGAGTACTATTGAGTACTATTGTGTACTATTGAATACCATCCAAGGGGTAGGCAGTGCTGAGTTTGGGGGAAGCGCTCCCCCCCCTTCTCAGGAAGAACTAAGGTGTGTCTGGGGCGTGCTTGGGGTGGCGCTGCTCTTGCAGCTGCCATGCCCAGGGACACTGAAGACACCAAGGCCAGCACTGTGGTGGCTAGCGCGGCTCAGCTGATCAGGAGACCTCGCTGAAGTTGCTATTTGCTTATGACTCTGAGACCAGCTGGGAGTCCCAGTACCAAAGAGTATCTCCTCTTTGACCAAACTAGCCTGTCCCTCCAGTTCTCCTCGAAGGTGAGCAACGCTTCAAAGTCAAGGAAATCTTGACTTGTTTGGTAGCCTAGAAACATTTCCCCCCCCCCCAGTCTGAATGGATGAATGCTTGGGACATCCAGGCCCCCAAACTCCTTCAACTGTTTCACACTAAATACCCTGACAACAGAGTGGTGAAATTCAATTTGTTTTACTACCGGTTCTGTTGGCGTGGCTTGGTGGGCATGGCAGGGGAAGGATATTGCAAAATCTCCTGTCAGCCTCTGCTTTGCTGCTGCTTCGGCTGCAATTGAAACGGGGAGTGGGGGCATGATATTTGGGAGGGGTTTACTAATTGTGCTGGAGGAAGATTTTGGAGTTTCTGCTGCCTGTCTTACTGCACATGCAGAGGAGGTTTCCCGCCAAGGCCAACGGCACCGACATTCCATCTGGGTGATGCCTTTCGAAGTTATCTCGCACCTGACACTTGGGAGAATTATGATTGGACTGTGCCTGGGATGCCAAGGGGTGGGGAATGGGTTATTCTATATATAATTTGCTTTCACGCCTAAATAATCAGTCTTCGCTTTGCTACGCTTCTGTTCATTTATAATTAGTAAAAGTACACTTGATTTCTATCAATGGAGTCTTGTGGTTTTCTTTCCTGATTATCCAATGAAGGAGTGCTGACATCTCCATTCCCATCCCGCTCTGGGGCCAGCCAGAAGTGGTACTTGCCTGTTCTCCTAACTACTCAAAATTTAAGCTTCCTTTTCTCCAAAACCTGTCAGAAATTGCTGAATTCCACCGCTGCCTGACAAGCCTTAGTGTTATTTTACGCTCCTGTGTTGTATATTCTTTCTCTCCTGTCTTTTTTCTCATATGTTTTTTTAGGACTAAGGTCTCTACTGCAGGAGGGCCGAATGTCAGACTGATATCTAGCATGAGGTTTTCTTCTGATTCATGCTTGCTATCAGCGGCCATAGTAATGGGAGGGGGACCATAGTATTTGGGTTTGGGAAGTGAGCTGGTGTGTGAAGACCCATGGGAACTAAAAGGGAGGATTGCTCTCAAGAATTACTGCACTGCTGAGTGGAGTTGTTTATGCATGGAGTTTATGAGTGGAGTTGTTTATGTCCTGGGACTCCAGATGGGCGAAAAACCTGAAGAAACGCTTCACATGACATTATGCGGGACCTGGATTGGACATTCAGCCTGGGACCCTGAGGGAAGGGATTTGGGAAACTTTCAACCTGTATCTTTCGCAGTCATGATTTTAATTTCCCTGTGGCCGTTGTGCCTTTGGGGGGTGGGGGATGCAAAGGATTTTCTAGCTCGGACCCAAGGCAGCTGGGCAGAGAAACAAACCCCCAGAGTGGAAACTCCACCTGGAAGACTTTCTCCCTCCCTCCCTCCCTCTCTCTTTCTCCCTTCCCTTCCTCTGATTGGCTGGCAGTGAACTGTCACCTGAGCCCAAAAGCCCAGAGGGAACAGTGTTTCTCCCAAAAGCCCGTGAGGAAGGGTCTGGGACTAAAGAGGCAGGGTCCCATTGGCCGGCACAAACCGCTAGGCTTCTAACAGTGGAGGCGAGGGGGTAGAGGTTAATGGTTGGGGGCGGAAACCTGGGGGTGAAAAAGGGGTGGCGAAGGGTAGGAGGAGAACAGTCCCATTCCGCCCCATGGGGGTCACCCTTCCTTAGATGGGACCACAGTGTAATTCAGGGATACTCTTAGCTCCTTCTCTGCTGTGGCCAGGAGGGCTTAGCACAGATCCATCTCGTGTGACAATCACACTCCTTCCTACCTGCAGACACCGTCTTCTGTTGGGACCAGCCTTTGAAGATCATGCAGGAGCTTCAGCTGGTCCACTGCGGGTCAGCACAAGCAATTGAGTGCACATCTTAGTTTTCCAGAAGGCATCTGGGTGGGATTCCAGGCTCTTACCTGGGGGCTTTTGGCTCTTCTGCTGCAAATGGGGCTGGGGTCCGTCCATTCTCTGGAGTTGAAAAGATTAAAAGGGTCCGTTGCTCTTTTTCAGGACAGACCGAGTGGCTGCCTCTCTGGGCCCTGCTGTGCCTGAGCAAAGTGGGAAGTCTTCTCCTCCTTGGCTGCTTGGGGCTCATTTTGAGGATGAGGTTCAGAAAAGGTACCATCTTTTTAAGGATGCTGTGTGAGAAATCCACCCCTTCCCTTCTCTTTTCCTGCTCCTTCTGCCCGGGGGAGTTCATGGGCTGCCCAGAGGAACAGGCTGGAGTTGCCTTTGTAATAAATAGAAAATATTCAGAGTGGAGCTGTTGAATGCGTTCCCTTCCCCCTGGACTCTCGCCCCTTCCCTCCTTGGAGTCAAAGGTCTGAAGCAATCCAATCTGAACCTACCAATCTCCCTTTGATGCCACCAGGTGGCTGTCTGGATTATAGCAGCCTAGAACTAGCAGCCAGGGATGAGGCCCTTGGCATGTAGCATCAATGCCACATTCCTGCTTTGTGGGCTCACCTGGAAGGCCTGGTCCTCAGAGCTTCAGCTTCCTGATCCACCTGCAGCTGAATGTCAGATTTATGCCTGTGATGAAGTAGAAATGGCAGCCTTACTTTACGCCATATGTCCTTCCCCTGGATCAGGCTTTACATCCCCCTTGGAGAAATCCCTCCTGCCAAGATCTCTCCCTCTCTCCCTCTCTCCACATGGAAAAGAATTTTTCCCCATGGTTAAAGAAAGGGGAATTTTCCCATCAAAAATTAAGAGCTAAACATCAAGGCTCTTTTTAGAAAGAAAAAGAAAGAAAAAAGCTAGAGGAGCAAAATTAATAGTATAACTCTGGATAAGCTGTGGATATTACCACAATCTCCATATGGTTAAAAATAATTTTAAATTTAATGGTAAACAACGAAAGAGAATGTTGTAAAGGTTCAGCAAGGGGTTATAAAATAGGTCAGAAATCATCATAAATCAAGAGACTATAAAATTTCAAAAAGTGCAGCTAAAACCCAGGGACACTTAAGAAAAATGAGCAGCTGAGGGGAGAAGTTGTCAATCGACCAGATCTTCTCATCACTCCATCATCTGAAGGCTGACTTGGGCCCTTCCTGGTCTCCCATTCAAAAACCAGGGATCAAAGCCACTCAATAACCAGTTTTGGTAGCAAAATCAGCTGTTTGTCAGTAGGAGACAAGGAAACTCTCATCCGTTCATCACACCATGATTGGGGAGGGGCCAAGAGCATCTCTTCAATGAACCATTTACCATTGGCTGCATCCAGCCCCCTAGCACCTCCCTGTTCACTCCAGCCAATCAGTAGGCAGGGATATACACAACAGGTGGCACATCCCAAATACCTCCACAACACACAGCTCCACCATCTCAGCCAGATCAAGAGGTCACAAAGAGCCCACCTCCTTCATGGTAGCAGGAAGACACAGGATGGATGGATGGATGGATGGATGGATGGATGGATGGATGGATGGATGGATGGATGGATGGATGGATGGATGGATCCTCCAGCCAAACTCCCCCTTCTCCTTTTGAACCTCCAACTTACTCCACCTGACGGCCCCTTGGACCTCTGCCTTCTAGTCCTTCCTGTCTACTACAGCTCAACCGTCTTCTTTCTTTTCTTCCCAGCAGCTGGAGGAGAGAAGCTGCTGGTCCGATTCTGGCCAGCCTCCCAGAGGAGACCACCACCACTTCCTAGGGCCAGAGCCCACTTCGGATCCACCTGATGGACATCTCAGATGACCGTCTCTCCTGCCGCTTCACTTCAGATGCCCCTGGTCTTCCTTGGAGGCTTTCAAGAGGAGCCTTTGGGGCAAGGATCCTTCTGTTGGGCACTCAAAGTCCCTTCCTCTAGATTTGGGTGACAAAGTTGTCAGCTAGGTTGGCCAGGAATCTATTTGATCTCCCTCTCGCTGCAGAGTTGGTCTCCCATTTGATATCTGGGTAAGGTCTCCCATTACTATTGTGGTATGCTTTCTTTCTTTCTTTCTTTCTTTCTTTCTTTCTTTCTTTCTTTAATATTCAGGAGCTCAAAGTAGCCCCCAGTCCCCTGTTCTTTCCCACACCTTGTGAGGTAGGCAGAGGAAGCTTTCACAGCTGAGATTGGGTGAATTCTGAGTCATGCTGGAGGCTTAGAGGGACGGCTGCCCTATTCTCTCCCCTCAGAGCTCGCCAGGGGGTGTGCTGCCCTAGTTTTCCTCCCCTCCATCCTGCATATTCTCCCGCTTCCCCTGCTTTTAAATTCAACCTTTAAATACAGCCATGGGGCTGTTCACCCCATCCTCATTTCCACAGGGGAGCCCAGCCCCTCTGGGACAGGCCCTTCCTCCCCCAACCAAGCAGGGGATTCTGTGTTCAAAGAGAGCCCCTCGACTGATCCCGCTTTCCCAAGAGTAAATCCACAGGTTTTCCCATGAAGAGGGGGGCACCTCCCCCACCCCGCTCCAAAACAGAGTGCCTTTTCTCCAAAAAAACATCCCATCCACCCCAAGACATTCTCTGATCTCCCTGATCATCTCCAAAGCAAAGGGTCACGTTGATAAATTTCCTGTTTCTTGCTTTTTAAGGGATGTGACTCCCACGCTTACAAGCCAGGTGGATAAATACCTTCACCAAGTCATCCCATCCTGCAAAAGTTCAAATTAGATATCTAAAAATTTAGGGAATAGCAGAGCCAGGACTGAGTCCCAAAGGATCCTCCCATTAATTCTGAGGTTAACCAAGAGTGTGTGAAGGTGGGGACGGGGAAACGGCCTTGGGAGGGAAATGTAATTTGGGACTTGCAATGTTCTTTTTTCCTAAGGTTTTCATTTTTTATTGCAAATTTTTACACATTTTATGAACAAAGTGTTTTCTTTGGATCTCTTCTTTTACATCTTCCCATATACATAATCCATTTTACATCATATCTCTGTTTCCAATTTCAGCCCTATTATTCTCTTTCCATATTTTTTATCGTGAACTTACTTTCTTCTTAGTACATAAACAATATCACTAATAGCACTTAATTTCTAATCTCCTACAACAACATCAACTCCATCGCTAAATATGTTTCTCAAATTCCCCATCCCACTCTTTAACATTTCCTCTTTGTCTCTTAGTTTAAATTATCTTCAAAGTTAAACCAAATTGCCATTTTACATTTCATCTCTTGGTCTGTTTTGCAGTAAGCAACATATATCCTCAAAATCATTTTTTTACCCAAAGAACATTCAACTTAATTAATTATCCTCAATTAATAATGTTGAGATAATTTCCCTACATTTGAATTAACTATTCACCATTATTAATATTAACACAATTCCCTTTAATCTCCTAATATCTACCTTATTTCCCTTCCTCCTCCTCTCTTGGTCTCTCAAAGATTCCACTTCTTATTTATTTTCCCATTCTCTTAGCTTCTTCTTCTTTTTTCTTTGTATAATTATTGTATCTTTTCTTCTGAATCCTTTTTCTCACTTTTAATTTTATTGTTCAAGTGGTTTTCCCAGGGTTTTTCCTAGTCTTTTCCCACTGTTTCCTCTTTGCCCTTTGATTGATTCTTTTGGGGGGGGCATTCCCCCGTCTACCCCTTTGTGCCACTGTAAATCCCAGTGAAATCATCTGACTGGTTTTTTTTACTTTCAGTTCCTTCTTTCAATATTATTTTTTGTGCTTTGTGCTTTATTTATGCTCTCTTTTATCCCTTTCTCTTCTGTTTCCTGATCTGTGTGCTCCAGCCAAATTTCTGACTTTTTATTGCCTTTTAAATTTTCATGCACATTTTTTAGCATCTCAAATAATTCATCATACATCCATATTGCCATTTTAACAAATTTAACAATTTTTAAAGACTTTTGGGTTGTATTACATTTAATTAGAACTTAAAGTCCCTACAGTCCTATTTTTCCAGATTCTAATGTCCAATTCTAATATTAGTCCAATCCAATCCAAGTAAAAAAAATTATTATGTTCCACAGCCATAGAAAATCATAACCAAGCAAAGTAGAAAAACAAACACTCCTTAATAGTTCTCACAGTTCCAAATTATCTTTTCCGGTAGTCAAGGTCAAGTTTCACGGCTGCACTTTCTCTTTTATCTTTCACAAAGTATTGTAGTACTTTCAACCAGCAGAAGGCTCTCTCAAATCCACAATACACTCAAACCAGCTGATTGTCAAAATTGTCAAAACACTTTAAATCCATAAATCCACTTTAAATCCATAAAAAAAACCTTTCCCTGTGTTCTTTCCTTTTATTATTTTTAGTTCCTCAAATCCAATTATGAAAGCAAGAATCTTCTTGGGCTTTAGTGTTTTTGCCTCCTCTTTATCCTTCTTCCTCCATGGAATTTCTCAAATGCCAATTAGCCGTTAATTCAGTTCTGGGACCCTTTTTAAGTCCAAATTCAAAATTTTCTTTTACCTGTGAGTTGGCTAATCACTCACCCGGTTCCAACACTCCATTCCAACACCTTTCCTCCTCAAAAACTTAGTCCGGTTGCCCTAGCTTCAGAGCGGTCAATTGAAAATGGCTGCTGTCCTGCCATCAGTCCAAAGGGCTTTCTCTGACCTACCAAGGAACTTGCCAGTTCCTCCTGGCCATCCAAGATGCCTCTCTTTCTTCCCCATCCCTGCAGGATGGTTCCTGTCCAAAGATCCCCCAACAGCAGTTTGTCCAGCTGGATTTTCGCAGAGCTCATCGGAGCACATTGGAGCTCGCTATTTTTCCAACTGGTCTTGCCATGATGCTTCCAGTTTCCCCCGGGACTTGCAAAGTTCTGTCAATGCCACCTTACAATAAAGACAGAGATGGTTCTTCTGGTTTTGCTTCTTCTTGAACTGTAGGTAGTGCATACATTCAATAAAATAAATAATAAATAATAAAATGTCTGGGCTACATTGTAGGACTAAAGTAGGGAGACTGTGAAGACCATGAAAAAGGGAGAAGGTTTGGCTACAAAAGTGCAAGGATTTGACTGTGGCCATCCTCAATCTAAGTGGGATAATTGCACAAGTAGGACAGGGTGGGAGATTTGAAACAAACCAAAAAGAAAGAATATTTTATTGTTTTCTGGAAGTTTGCAGAGTGTTCAAATCTGCTTGAGTTTTCTATAAAAACACTCAGGGTCTAATGGGCTGTACCACAAGTTTAAATCAGAGCAAATTAGCCAATGATGTGTTCTTCCCTCAACCCAGCATCTGTTTCATGTAGAGTGAGTAAGCACACTACAAGCCATCACTGTGCAGAAACCATTTTACTAGAGAGTGAGTAATACAACAGGAACAGGAATGCATCACAGGAACAATACAGATGAATCCTAGAGAGGCAATGTGATACAGGAAACAACTACAATAGAGAGGAATGATAGGACTGCATATAACGTAGACATAACACCTATTACAGCTTCAACCCACAGAGACCAGAGTATCAATCAACACTATTTTAGGACACTGTAGGAAGTTATCACCCAGCCCTCTCCCAGAAAAATGAAATATCCTAGGAAATATTGAAAAGGCAGAATATTTCTCTGGATGTGAAAAAGGAGGAAACATGTTTTAAAAGACAGAATAGCTGCCTGCAGCTTCCTTCCCATCCCCCTTCGTCAATGAGCCATTAAAGCCTGAGCTAGTCCACTTACATAATAAAGAGTTCTCCCCTTCAGCTCCAGAGTGAGGGGATTAATATTGGCCCTTTACCCAATTCGCCACATGGCATCTGAGAACTCAACCAAACCTGGATTCAAAACGCAGCCTAGAGAGTTGCCCCTGCATGGGCCCATGGGAGTCTGACAACCAATCAGAATACAAGATCAACATCAAAGGCCAGAGAGGGCATAAAACCAGGGACTCAGCTTCTCTTCCTCCCTTCTCTTCTCCACAAACATTGAAGCATGTGATCACCTTTTCTGTTCAGGAGCTCAAGCCATGTGGTCCTGTCCACCATTAAAACCATCTTTCCAAGCGGCCTCCATGTCTCCAGTGTCTTTTTCCCCACTTGGAGCTGAACCCCGAAGGACATTTCTCCCAACAATTGGCATCCCAGATGGGAATCCAAGCCAGCCTAACCAATGGATATGGCCCAGGTAAGTCTCCCATGCCATCGCAGATCCCATTGAGTCTCTGGGTGGACTTTATCTTGGCCTTAACCATTTGGATGTAGGTTTTTAAAGGGGTTTTGAGTTTGAGCTCAAAGGCTGCCTGGAAAGAAGGTGAGTATCTGTTAGGGATGTAACCGTAGTCTTGGCTTGACAATGTATATGTATAAGCATACGCCGTGATTGTAACAAAAGTATGTGTTACTTTAAATGTAAGAGAGAGGTAATTGGATGCTATTGCTTTAAGCAGCCATATAAGGAAGTAGGAACTAGTACGGAGTTCTCCCTGATGCTCCTGAGGTTTCCTGAGTTTTACTGATTCTACTGGTTCTACTGTTGTTCCTGAGTGTTACTGACTGTTACTGCATGTGCTTAGTATTGGGAGAGAAGTATTGGATGGTGGCTAGTCTGTATGTTAGTTACCTGTCTACATGGTGAATCATGAGTTGAGCAACTGTAACTTCAATGTATTGTAAATAGACTGTTTATTTACTACAAGACTGTTTATAGTCTGATTTTGAAGACTATTCTATTTTTGTTACACAAGTAAAGATCCTCGGGAAGAGCCGAGGTGGCGCAGTGGTTAGGGTGCAGTACTGCAGGCCACTTTAGCTGACTGTGATCTGCAGCTCAACGGTTCAAATCTCACCGGCTCAAGGTCGACTCAGCCTTCCATCCTTCCGAGGTGGGTGAAATGAGGACCCGGACTGTGGGGGCAAGTTGCTGACTCAATTTGCTAAAAAAAAATTGTAAACCGCTTAGAGAGGGCTGAAAGCCCTATGAAGCGGTATATAAGTCTAATAAATAAATAAATAAATAAGATATTCTTCGTTTTACCTTCGGTGGCTGTGAGTGACTTATCCATTACTAATCTTCTCCTGCAGAACTCTAGTCTCCTAACGGGGATAGACTTAACAGTACCTCTAAATTTTAATTCTCTAAAATTTAATTTTAAAGTGTGGGAAACGTGTGTATGCCTGCATGTGTGTGATTAGTGTGTGTGAAAATGGATGGAAAAGTGAATGACATTTTTTTTGTTGTTGCTGTTTTTGTCCTGTGAGAGCAAAAAGCAAAGGCCCATTGTGCGTAAAGAGAGAGGAAAAGAGGAGGTGCGCATACCCGCTGATGACAGGATCTCTCCTGGGTAGCGCTGCGGCTGGTCCTCTCGAGTCTCTCCCCAAGACTTGAAAACTTTTGAAAAGTCCCTGCGAGTAAGGGCGCAAAAGAAGGTTCCCGCGGTGAGGAATGCGAAAAGTCCCTCCAAAGGGCGTGAAAAAGTCCCTTTAAAAGGGCGCGAAAAGGTCCTTTAAGGACGTGAATTTGAAGCGGGGAATACGAAGTGGCAAGCCCGGCTAGGACGAAGTGAGCCCCACACCTGAGAGGGATCATGGGAAGCGGTAGCTCACAGGCGGCCAAGGAAACCCCCCTAGGGGAGCTGTTGGGGGCCTGGGACGAAAGGCAGATGCCTGTCCTGGCCGGAATGAAAAAAAGGAAAGCAAAACAGATATGTAGAGAAATGGGCTTTGCTGAAAGATGATACAGGAAAAGTAATTGGGCTACATAAAGGTACTTAAAAGAAAAGGGAAAAATTATGGGGTTCCTTTCTTTCTCTTGTCCGTTTGTCTCTTTCTCTGTCTTCTATGCAACCACGAGGTTTGTTTGTTAAGATTTGTGCCTTCCCTAATTTAACAGATTTGTGCTGGGAATAACTAGGATGTGTAAACCTGAGAGTTCTCTTTTCCCCCCTCTTATTTTCTCCTTGTCCTTGTGTATATGTGTGTCTACGTCTTTGTGCACCCTCAAGGTAATTGCAACTAAGATGTCTCCAATCCAAAAGACAAGAATTTTAAATGTTCAATGAAAGAAAAGAGTAAACTGGCAAAAATTCCCTCCGCTCAGTTTGTTGGGCCCAGAAAACTGAGTGAAGGGGGAGTGTAGTTAGGATTTAAACTGCTCTCTGAGTTTCCCCAGTGCTTGGAGAATGAGCCACATGTTCCCCAAGGAAAGAAAATTGAAGATTTAAAGGGACAGGACGTCCCCCAGCCTGAATATGTTGTTCCATGGTATTTATGCATGTATGTGTGTGTGTGTGTAATCATTTCCAGACCTGGAGGGATGTTGAGATCCCTTAATAATAGAAAATGGAGCTCATTGGCTTATGTACAGCTCCCTGAAATAATTGTAATAACTGCTTTGCATGAAGAAAGAATGAAATGGGATTTTTTAATGTGAAATTAATTTACACAAGCAGTCTGATTGCAGTGCAAATGTGAGTATGTTGATGGTAAAAGTTGGTATGAATGTACTTTGATTCCCTTTCATATAAAGAAACAGTAAGTTGCAAGGTTGTTTAATGGTATGTGTGTGTATGCATGTGTGTTATCATTTCCAAACCTGAAGGGAGGGTGAGATCCTCTAATAAAAGAAAATGAAGCTTGATGGCTTGTGGGGGAAAAAAGCTCCCTGAAATACTTATAATGATTGGTTGGCATGAGCAAGCATGAATGTCTGATTGCAGTATGAATGTGAGTATGTGTCCCCGGTGCCCCAGGGAGTGATAAGTGAAGGGATCCAGAGACCTGTGATTGTCTGCGTGAATCTCTCCCCCTCTTCCTTCTTGGTCATTCTTTGGAGGGAAGCAGGAAAGGCAGTGAGTGTGAGTGTCTGCTCATTTTCACCATGAGTATATGTGTATGAGATGCCCACACTGATACCTGTGAATGCCTCTGTGCATCCCCCCCCCTTCTCTCCCTCCTTCCTTCTGGGTCATTAAAGGCGGCTGCGGGTTTTTCTGCTCACTTTAACCACTTTTTTGTCTCTCTTCTGAGAAATTTGGAGTAAATGGGTGACTTGCTCCTGCACCTTTACCTTTCACTGTTGTGATCCTTTCATCTGCATATAAAAATTATGTGGTTACATTTCTTTTTCTGCTCTGAATACAATTTTGATTTTTTTTCTTCTGGAAATTTTTGCGGTTTAAAATGCTTAATGAAACCTATAAAAAGAAATGATTTTGAGATATTTTGCTTACATTTGTAAATGTTTAACATACTTAATGAGAATTTGCTTCCATCTGAATGGAATCTGATATTTTGGAGTGTTGACTCAAAGTACCTCTTTTTTTTAATTGCAATTTTTTTGAAGCTGTTCTTCCCTCCCTCTTTTATGGCTGAGTGCATTTTATAAAGCTTATGAGTCAAGGTGCTCTACCCTATGATATTTTGTTTGTTTGTTTGCAACACAAGTTGTTATCCCGTTTGGAAATTTACTCACCTTACTGAAAAAGTGTTTCAATCATAGAGTCAATGGGAATGTCCTGTTCCATGAAATTTACATTGTCTATCTTCTGGAATAATGTTTGGATTTCCACACTTGGACAGAATGGGTGAGATTCCACAACATGAGACTAAAGATATGTCTGTAAAGAACTGTATACTTGGCCTCTCTTTTTTTACCTCAGAAACAAAGTACTGCTAGCTCAAACCATAACTCTCGAATTGGCTGTTGGTGATTGCGTCCTGAGAAAAGCTGACATGAGGAAAAAACTTAGCCAAGCCTGGGACAGACTCTACCAAGCCTGACTGACCACTCTTACCAGCAAGCCAAGCCTAATGCCATCTAGCAGATATGAAAGGACCCTGAGATGGAGAAGTAAAGACCAAAAGACTCTCTTCTATCCCCAGAAGACAGCTGTAAAGACTATAGGGGAGGGTGGAAATTGATTGTAAAGTTTGCTTTCTTTGCTTCCTTCACAGAAATTCATTGTAAGGTTTTCTTTCTTGTCTCATTTATATTGTAATCACTTTAATGTATTCATGTAAGAATTGTATTTGACAATGGCTAGCACAGCAAGTTCTGAACACCTTCTATTTCTGTCTAGTGGGAGGGAAAGTTTGTCCAAAATGTCTGTATTTTCTGTACTGTAGAAGCAGCTGCACACACAGAGAAAGAGAGAGGCATGGAGAGATAGATAGATAGATAGATAGATAGATAGATAGATAGATAGATAGATAGATAGATAGAGGGAGGGAGAAACCCCATTCAGAATTAGATTGAAAGTATCTTATCCACTTTACTTCCGCACAAAACTTCTCTGGGTTGATTTTAGCCCTTGTTAATGGTTTTATGGTTTTTTTTTATGGTTTTATTAACATTTGTATGCCGCCCTTTTCCCTGAGGGGACTCAGGGCGGCTCACAGAAAAACCAGGGAGGGGGAGAATACAACATTAAAACGACAACATATAATAAAATAGTGAACAACATTCATTCATCATTCGGGCGGGGTAGCGGTCCTTATCCCCAGGCCTGACGGGCGAGCCAGTTCTTCAAGGCTATGCGGAAGGCTTGGACGGTGGAGAGGGTACGAATCTCCACGGGGAGTTCGTTCCAAAGGGTCGGGGCTACTGCTGAGAAGGCCCTCCTCCTTGTAGTTGCCAGCCGGCATTGGCTGGCCGATGGGATACGGAGGAGGCCTAATCTATGGGATCTTATAGGTCGTAGGGAGGTAATCGGCAGAAGGCGGTCTCTCAAGTATCCAGATCCACTGCCATGTAGGGCTTTATGGGTGATTAATAGCACCTTGAAGCGCATCCGGAGATCGACAGGTAGCCAGCGCAGCTCGCGGAGGATAGGCGTTATGCGGGTGAATCGGGGTGCACCCGCAATCACTCGCGCGGCTGCGTTCTGCACTATCTGAAGTCGCCGGATGCTCCTCAAGGGCAGCCCCATGTAGAGCACATTGCAGTATTCCAGCCTAGAGGTCACAAGGGCCCGAGTGACTGTTGTGAGGGCCTCCCGGTTCAGGTAGGGTCGCAACTGGCGCACCAGGCGTACCTGGGCGAATGCCCCCCTGGTCACAGCCGTTAAATGGTGGTCGAATGACAGCTGTGGATCCAGGAGGACTCCCAAGTTGCGGACCCTCTCTGAGGGGTGTAAAATTTGACCCCCCAGCCTGAGTGTTGGAATATTGGCCAAATCTTTGGGAGGAAAACACAACAGCCACTCGGTCTTTTCCGGGTTGAGCACAAGCTTGTTAATCCTCATCCAGTCCATAACGGCCTCAAGACCCCGGCCCATCACGTCTACCGCTTCATTGATTTGGCACGGGGCGGACAGATACAATTGAGTATCGTCCGCATATTGATGGTATCTAATCCCGTGCCTGCGGATGATCTCTCCCAGCGGTTTCATGTAGATGTTGAATAGTAGGGGGGATAAGACCGAACCCTGCGGCACCCCATAATTTAGGGGCCTTGGGGACGATCTCTGCCCTCCCACTAACACCGACTGCGACCTGTCCGAGAGGTAGGAGGAGAACCACCGTAGCACGGTGCCTCCCACTCCCACCTCCCGCAGTCGTCGCAGAAGGATACCATGGTCGATGGTATCGAAAGCCGCTGAGAGGTCAAGGAGAACCAGGATGGAGGAGTGTCCTTCATCTCTGGCTCTCCAGAGATCATCCATCAATGCGACCAAAGCGGTTTCTGTGCTGTAACCGGGTCTGAAGCCTGACTGGAAGGGGTCTAGATAGTTTGCTTCCTCCAAGGACCGTTGGAGCTGGAAGGCCACCACCTTCTCAACAACCTTTCCCAGAAAGGGGAGGTTGGAGACCGGGCGATAGCTGTTTAAAACAGCTGGATCCAAGGATGGTTTCTTCAGGAGGGGTCTCACCACCGCCGCTTTCAGTGTGGCGGGGAAGTTCCCCTCCCGAAGGGAGGCGGTTACAACCGCCTGGATCCAGCCTCGTGTCACCTCACTGCAGTTAGCAACCAGCCATGAGGGACACGGATCCAGAACACAGGTGGAGGAACTTACAGCTCTCATGGCCTTGTCCACATCCCCGGGGGTAACATCCTGAAACTCAACCCAGAGCTGTTCTACTTGGTCCCCCTGTGCCTCGGCTGGAACTGCAGGTGTGGAGTCCAAGTCCGACCGAAACCGAGCAATCTTGTCCGCTAAGAATTGGGCATATTCTTCAGCTCTGCCCTGCAGGGGTTCCCCCGTCTCCCTTTTGTTCAATAGGGAGCGGGTTATCCTGAACAGGGCGGCTGGACGGGACTCAGCGGATGCGACCAGGGTGGCTATGTATGATCTCTTAGCTGTCCTAAGTGCCCTAGTATATTCCCTGGTGCAGGTGGTTACCATTGCTCGGTTCGATTCGGACTTATCGGACCTCCAACGGTGCTCTAGGCATCTCCTCCGGCGCTTCATCTCCCGGAGCTCCTCGGTGAACCAAGGAGGTCTCCGGGATCCGCCGCCTCGGAGGAGCCGCAGTGGCGCAATCCGGTCGAGGGCCTCTGACGCTGCCGAGTGCCACGCAGCAGCCAGAGTCTCCACCGGACTGTGGGCGAAAGTGTCAGGAATAACCCCAAGCTCTGTCTGGAACCTTGACGGCTCCATAAGACGCCTGGGGCGGAACCACCTGGTCGGTTCCTCCTCCCTACAGTGGGGGTTTGGCCTCCGGAAGTCGAGCCTCAGTAGGCAGTGGTCTGACCACGACAGGGGTATGATGTCACTCCCCCTCAGACCAAGATCATAAATCCACTGCTCCGAGAGAAATACAAGGTCAAGCATGTGTCCCGCTGAATGGGTTGGGCCTCGAATTACTTGGGTCAAGCCCATGGCTGTCATGGAAGCCATGAACTCCTGCGCCCCATCAGAGTTTTCACCGAGCGAAGGCAAATTAAAGTCCCCCAGGACCATCAACCTGGGGAACTCAACTGCCAGCTCGGCTACCGACTCGAGGAGCGAGGGGAGGGCTGCTGCAACGCTGTTGGGAGGCAGGTACGTTAGCAGCAAACCCACTTGACCCTTGAGGTCCAACTTTAACAGCAAAGACTCACACCCGACAATCTCCGGAGCAGGGACCCTACGAGGAACTAACGACTCCCGGATAACGGCGGCCACACCCCCACCCCTTCCCTGGGCTCTCGGCTGATGTAGCACCTGAAATCCTTCTGGGCACAGCTCTACAAGGGGGACTCCTCCCTCTGGGCCCAGCCAGGTTTCAGTAATACATGCCAGGTCTGCCCTCTCGTCTAAAATTAAGTCCCGGACGAGAGGAGCTTTATGGACAACAGACCTGGCATTTAGCGACAACAGCCTGAGACCAGGGTCCTGACTACTTACACCATCTGGTCTTGGAGTGGGACTCCCAGGGCCGGAAGGAGGGATCTCTGTAATGTAGCGAACCCTCCTTCCCCGGTAATGGCCCGCCCTGAAGTCCCCGCCGTATCTGCCCCTCCCTGTTACGACCGCAATACCCCGACCCTCTCCCGTGTCTTTGGTCCCCCCAACCACCCCCATAGCCCCCGCAACTCCCGGCAGGTCCTCCGAATCAAGCACACTCATTTATACTCTCAAGCAATCCCCACGTAATAATTAAAACACATAAAATACAACAGTCATAGGGTAATAAAAGTGGGATCATCCAGTTCATACATACAGTCCCATGCACTCACCATACCATTTAAAAATTTGTGCAGCGTGCGTAGATCTTATAAAAGAATGAGCAAAAGAATATGCAGAAGGGAGGGTGGCATTTCTTCCCTTCTTATGTAGTTGGAAAAGTCCCAAAAGTCCAAGCGGTTAAAAGAGTTCGTCAGAGATGTTAACAACCGGTTTGCCAATGATGTAAGTGGAGGCAAAGTCTGGGTGGTTAAGATGGTTTCCCTGGGACGACGAGGGGCAATACTAATCAGATGGATACAATTTGTTCGCCCGTAAAGGAGCCCAAAAGATGTAATTATTGATGTAATTATAGGAGGGGTGGGTAGATGGTAATTAAAGAGGCGGTACAGATGATAAAGATGATAGAACCAGCCAAAGGATAAGGAAAGTACCAATAATGGCCACTGGAGGGAGTCTGAAGCCCACGTGCGCTGCCTTTCCGGAGCAATGGCGTCCAGTACAGAATAGTCCAGAGGGCGATTTTGTCTAATGTGGCCCTCCTGAGGCAGCAGTAGTAACAGATGATAACCAGCACAACAAGGAGCCTGTCGTTGAGAACCTGGGATCACAGTCCAGGTGGATAGATGGTAAAACGATGCAGAGCCCAGTGGGAGCAACGGCAGAGTACAAGGAGGATGCCGTGCCAGGGGGAAAAGGAAGAAATCAGCAGGGCCGCAGTACAGAGCAACCAAGTTGCGGTGGGAGTAGAGAGCCAGTCCTCCAGTCCAGGCAGGCACTTCCAAGCGATTTCCTACCCCCTGTTCAGGGCACAAATCAAGCCTCCCAGGGTAGCGGGGCAGCCTCCTAAGGCAGCAGGGCCGAAACCACCGCCGCTCGCGCAAAGCCGCCAAGTTGCGGTGGGAGTAGAGAGCCAGTCCTCCAGTCCAGGCAGGCACTTCCAAGCAATTTCCTACCCCCTGTTCAGGGCACAAATCAAGCCTCCCAGGGTAGCGGGGCAGCCTCCTAAGGCAGCGGGGCCGAAACCACCGCCGCTCGCGCAAAGCCGCCACCGCCGCCGCCAACCAGCTGTCCGAAGAAATCACCAAGGGAGGTAATACCGTCCAGGAGCCACCCGAAGGCAGCCCCCTCCTCAAATAATTACCTCCCCGGGAAGCCCGAACGACGATCTCTTGCAGGGACCCCTCCGTTATCATGTTCGGGGTCCTAGTCACCTGGAGTTTGCTGTTGTTGTTTCTCAATAGCCGGAGCGTTGAGATCCGGCAGCCATTTCCCATTCTCACGCATGCGCATATCCATGGGTTAATCCCATGGGGAGGGGAAGTTCCCCTCAGGGAATCCCCCCCCCACTTGAAGAGCTAGCAGAGAGGATCTCAAAAACCCAAGCCCTCACTGTGACAAAAAAAACCACACTGCCCAGTAAAGCAGGAGATGTTGCACTGGTGGTCTCAGGAGTAGGAATCCCAGGGCTCATTGTGTGTAATTTTAAAAATACTACTAAATAATACTCCCTAAAATAAGACTTAGGGCAGGTTCAAGAACCATCCCTTGGAAATGGGCAGCCTGTAGTTCTTTAAAAGGCAGAACCATGGCTGTGAAGGATTTTTGGGACTTGTGGTTGCTTGTTACCTGTCTGGAAGCTCACAGAAAGTGATATCAAACAATTGAAAATAATTGGCATAGAAAATTGGATACTGTAAATTTCTTCCCAAATCTTTTACCCTGGTTGCTAGACCTTCATGGTTGAAAGCTCTCTGGAAGCCACTGAAGAGATCCTTCTGCTATTTCTCTCAATGCCTTTCCATCAGAAGAATTCAGTCTCCCTGATCTGACCAATTTTAATCTTTTGTCAAAAACATGTGCGTTCCACTCACATGTTTTGAAAAAAAAAGGATGGATTGTAGGAAGTTATCACCCAGCCCTCTCTCAGAAAAATGAAATATCCTAGGAAATATTGAAAAGGCAGAATATTTATCTGGATGTGAAAAAGGAAGAAACATGTTTTAAAAGACAGAATAGCTACCTGCAGCTTCCTGCTCATCCCCCTTTGTCAATGGGCCATTAAGAAGGCCAAGCTAGTCCACTTTACATAATAAAGAGTTCTCCCCTTCAGCTCCAGAGTGATGGGATTAAGGCATGATAATATTGGCCCTTTACCCAACTCCCCACATGGCATCTGAGAACTCAACCAAACCCTGGATTCAAAACGCAGCCTAGAGAGTTGCCCCTGCATGGACCCATGCGAGTCTGACAACCAATCAGAATACTAGCTCAAGATCAAAGGCCAGAAAGGGCATAAAACCAGGGACTCAGCTTCTCTTCCTTCCTTCCCTTCTCTTCTCCACAAACATTGAAGCATGTGATCACCTTTTCCGTTCAGGACTCAAGCCATGTGGTCCTGTCCACCATTAAAACCATCTTTCCAAGCAGTCTCCAGTGTCTTTTTCCCCACTTGGAGCCGAACCCAGAAGGGCATTTCTTCCAACAACACTAATAAAGATAGTGTAGGGTGTCATAAAAGTTTCGACTCCTGGTGTCCCAGAGTTCCAAGCAGACAAAGACTGACCACCCAGAGCCTGGAAGACCAGCCTTTGGGGCAATGTAGCTCTAGAGACCATGGCCAATTCCCCAGATGTACGTAATGGTATAAGAAAGACCTTGGGAGATGGAGTGAAGGGATGCTGACTTTAACTAAACTAAAGCCAGAATGGGCTGCAATTCCAAAGAAGCCAACACAGTTCTAGGCTGCATCAACAGAGGGAGAGAATTAAGACCACGGGAAGGGTTAATGCCACTTTATAAGGCCTTGGGAAGGCCAGACGTGGAATATTTGCATCCAGTTTTGGTTGTCATGATGTAGAAAAGATGTCAGGACTCTAGGAAGAATGGAGAGAAGAGCAACAAAGAGGATTAGGGGACAGAGAATGAACTGTTGTGGAATTGTGTCTCTAGTCCAGTGGTTCCCAAACTTGGCAACTTTAAGACTTGTGGACTTCAATTCCCAGAATTCTCCAGCCAGCAGAGCTCTAGTCTAATGAGGAGGAGGAGGATTAGGCATTAGCAGTATTTCAATATTTGAGGGGCTGGAACAAAGAGGAGGGGGTCAGTCTATTCTCCAAAGCACCTGGGGGCTTTCTGGATAAGAAATCACAGATGGGAACTTATCAAGGAGAGATTCAGCCTGAAACTAGTGAGAAATTTTCCGACAATGAGAGCAATTCATCAATGGAAGGGCTTCCCTCCAGAGGTTGTGGGAGCTCCATCACTGCAACTTTTTAAGAAGAGGCTGGACAGCCACTAACTGAAATGGTATAAGGCCCTGATGGAGAACTTGTGGAACGCGGAGCCATTTCTTGGGACATGCGAGTGCATGTGCGCGCTGGCCAGCTGATTTTCGCCTTCATTCTGGGCAGTTTTTCAGTCTCTGGAGGCTTTAAAAAAGCCTCCTGAAATTAGTGTCGGAGGCACAAATCAGAAGTTGCGCATCAGCCCAGCCCACCTATGGCCCCCTTGGAGAAATAAGTCACTGCAGAGAGCTCCAGCTTTGCACGGGCTGCCCAGGAGGAGCCCCCATCCTCCGGTTCCCTTTAGCCTTTCTGCTTTCCCAGACGCCAAACGTTCCCCTTTCCACGGAGAAGCCCAGAGCCAGCCAGCCATTCCTCCCAGAAGCCTAACATTGCGGGGGGTTAAGTTATGGGGTGGGCACATGAGTGCATGCTCATGATTTTGGCACCTGAGGGGAAAAAGCTTCGCCCTCACTGGTCTAAGGTCTCCTGCTTGGGCAGGGGGTTGGACTAGAAGATCTCCAAGATCCATTCTGACTCTGTTATTCTGCTGCTAACACTCGAAGTTAAGGCCTTCACAGCATCCTTCAGTCACATTCAGTAACCAATTTCATTGTAATTATTTTGTACAATGACAATAAAGACTATAGTATCATGATTGCCATTACAGTCAGCATGGTACCAGCATCACAAACACACCACATGAACAGCCCAGCATGTTCCAAGTTGTGTGACTCTCTTGTAATCCTTTCCTTTCCAATCTCTCAACTGGCTGGCTCCTTTCTTCTTCTTCTCTTCCTCTCTTAGAGAGAGATCCAGAGAGTAGGCAGGTACACAATGCATAATGAACCAGGGACTCCCAGGACATTATTTTACTAAGAATACAAAACTTTACTAAATAAGCCACAGTGGCACAGAAGAAGTGAAACCAGCTCTGGGTTGGTTTCCCACACAAAAGCAACTTTGTTAATCCCTTTCCCTGTGCCCCCTCCCCCCCAGTCCAATACATCCACCTATCACTTCTCTTCATTTTGTTATGGGAAACAGCCAGGACATCTGCTTGGTGTGTCCTTGAGATGCCAGCAATGTCTCATGGAAACTGATGGTTGCTTGAATACCATTCTCCCACCCTTGCATTACACACACACACACACACACACACACAAACACACACACACATACACACATGTTATTGTCAAGGTGTGAGTGAAACAAAAATGTAGGTGAAAGTGCCAGTCGGTCTTGATATAAATTGGATTCAGGAACGGGACTTCCTTTGTTTTGGAACTGAATTTTGGACCCTGAAACATGGGTGTGGATCCATGTAGGGCTTTGTCCTTGGAATTAATTTGTAATTTTGTAATTTTAATAGATTTGTATGCCACCCAATCCCGAAGGACTCCGGGCGGATTACATAAAAACAATTTAAAATATTAAAAAAGATTAGATTAAAAACACGAGACAGAACCACTTAAAAACAGAAGCCCAACATGCACTCAGTTGTAATGGGGCTGAAGCTCAGTCAAGATCAACAGCCCCAGGCCTGCCGGAACAGCCAGGTCTTAATAGACTTATGGAAGGCCAGGAGAGTGGGGAGGGTCCGGATCTCAGGGGGTAGATCGGAAGGCCTGGATTTTCAGGAGGAAACTGCAGTGAGATGTTTCTTGTGGTCCACCCAGGTCACTGCTAAAGAGCCATTCAGATCTCCCTGCGAGTCCTCTGGTGACCCCTCAGACCTGATCCTGCACGTTTCTCATGGGATCCATCGTCCTGTTCCTCTTTCCAAAACCACAAGGCCATTTCCCAAGAAAGAACTTTGTTTCTGCAGAAGGGGCTCTGTGGTCCTTCCTCCTCTGGCCCATAGAATGGATCTAACAAAGCAGGCAAGTGATGGAGGAGGCCCAAGCGGTGCTCCTGCTGTGATGGCATGGCAGCTGGCCAGAAGGACTGGGCGAAGGAGCCAAAAGAGAGAGCAGCATGTGGGGAATTAGGATACCTGGATGGGCAGACAAAACGATGGGCATTGGCTTGTAGAAGTTGGTTTGCAGTATGAGCCTGAGACCATAATTCTTTGCATGGAATCGTGGACTGGAGTCTTCTAGTCCAGTAGTTCTCAACCCGGGGAAATTGAAAATGTGTGGACTTCAACTCCCAGAATTCCCCAGTCAGTATTTTGTGGCTGAGGGATTCTGGGAGTTGAAAGCCAGGCATCTTCATGCTGCCAAGGATGGGAATCACTGGCCTAGTCTAAACCCCTGGCTCCACGTATGGTCTGCTACAGCATTCCCACCAGAATGTCCTGTGTGAAGGTCTCCAGTGAAGAAATTTATGGGTCTGACTCATGGATGATCTCGGTCAGGAATAGGGTGGAGGTGACGCATTCATCCTTGGTCTTCTAGACCTCTCAGTGGCTTCCAATGCCATCGACCATGCTATCCTTTGGGGTTGACTTAGGGAACTGGGGGTGGGTGGCAGTTTTGCACTGGTTTACTACCTCCTTCCTCCAGGAATGGTCCTGGTCAGTGTTAATATGGAGGCCCAGCTCACAGCCCCTCCTTCTGAGGTGCCACGGGGAAGGGCACTCTCTCCACCTCCTCTTTAACATCTACATGAACCTGCTGGGCAACATCATCCACCACCATGGGAGAAGATGTCACAGATACACTGGGGATGCCCAGTTCTCTATCTTCACCCTGGGTGAACTGAGTGATGCAGTGGATGGGGAACAGCGGACTTTGGCCGAACCCTGGACTTTGTCCTCTTTGGTCCTGGATGGAGTTACACCACCCCAGGCAGAGCTGTTGTGTAACTTGGACTCACAGCTCCTCCTTGGAGAGCGGGTGGCAGCAGTGGCCAGGAGGTCCCCTTCCTTAGTCCAGTTGGGACATGGCTCATACCCTGGTAATGTCCCAATTGGACTCTTGCATGGGGCTTCCCTTGGGAAGTGTCCAGGGGCTTCAGCTGGTCCAATCCAAAGAATTTCAAGTGTCCAGGAAGAGGGCCGTCTCTGCTGCTGCCCTGCACCAGAGAACATCTGGTGCTCCAGATGAGTGAGAATGGCCCCAAGTCTCTTGGTCTTCCACGAAGGGGTCAAATGTTGGCTGTGTAGCCTTCCATTGGGGGGGTACATAGGGGCTCACATGGGGTTGGCTGACCCCATGACCTCCCCACACCTGTGTTAACAACTGTTGATCCACCATCTTGGAATTATTCAATTTTTATAATGTTGTTTTTATAATTTAAAAAAAGTTAATCCTGAATTATTCTGTTTTTAATGTTTAATTTGACTGATTGTACTGTACATCACCCAAAGTCCCACTCTGAGGGAGATGGGTGGTTAAGAAACATGAAATGTAAACAGATATGGCTTCCTCTGACAGCCTGTTCTAATGGCTCCCAGTTTTTCCAGTCAGAATTCCTTCTGAGGTCTATCCAGAATCTCCTTCCTTGTAAGTCCAACTCATCCGTTCTCTTCCTAACCAACAGAGAACAAGTCTACACTTCTTCTGTGGGCAACCCTTCAGATGTTGAAATGTTAGTTAGTGCCACCATATCTCCTTTCTGTTAGATACTCAGGTCCTTCAGAGCTTCATTTCTAAGCCGTCACCATCTTGTCCTCCTCACAACCTGCTCCATCTGGTTGGTGGCCTTTTGGAATTGCTGTGTCCAGAATCGGGAACCAAATCCTCCAGGGCAGAGCTGAGCTGAGGGGAACAACGACCTTCTGATCAAGGTTGAATAAGATAACGTTGACCTTTGGGCCAGATGCATTTCATAGTTCTTCATCAATTTGTGATTGAGAAGGGAAAACTTGCCTTGGTCCTCCTGAAGGATGGTCTGGGCCAACAGAGAGACAGCGGTGGACTCTGAAGCTCTTGAGATTCACCTTTGCCTCCAGTGCTGTCAATAAACTGAGATCTGCTGCACTCTACCTGTCTCCTGGTCTCTGGTTCAAACGTACCTGAGAAAATTGTCTTACAAGTCCAGCTGCCTTTGTCTGATAGGAACATAATTCGCATTGCTATCTTCTTCCTTAGATTTCTCTATCATATCCTTGTTTTTAATGACGTAACTTTTTTCAACTCTCTGTGGTTATTTTATCTTCTTTTGGTTTAAGTTTATGTTCTAATTGATGCAAGCTACCCAATCAAGCAACTCCATCAATCAGTAATGCAAGAGCCCTTTCAGACAATTTGGCAGTTGCAATCTCTCTCCCACTGAAGAGGCTGTCCTAGACTCCACCACATGAGAAGTATTTATATTTTGCAGAACTTAGACTCTGCTTCACTTGGCTTCTGGAAATGCCAGCTGCTGACATGTCACAGGAGAGCATTCTCAGCCTGTGGCTCTCCGTCCTTCTCTTAGGAGTTGGTAAGTCGTGTTTCTGTTAAGATACTTCATTCCTAGCTTTAGCGGTGGTTTCAAATCAGGATTGAAATGGGGGGGGGGCTCAAAACATGGTTTGTTTCCTTGAGTCTAGGTAGGAAGAGAGATTGCACTGGTTCCCACCCAAAGAGCTGAGTTGGAGAAGAACTAAGAAAAAGGCAGATGGTATTGAAATTACAAATTATCCAGCAGTTTGGAGAGCCATTTGTCTGAAATGGGGTAGGGTCTCCTGCTTGGGCGCAGGGTTGGACTAGATGACCTACAAGGTCCCTTTCAACTCTGATTCTGTTCTGTTAAAAGAAATAGAAAACATTTTCTGCATTTTTCTTTCAAGACGTAAGAAAATTAAAAACAATTCCTGTTATCTATGATGGGTAACAGGAGTAAAAAAAACAACAATTTCAGACCAAAATACAAAAATAATGAAAATTCACAGCATTTTCCTCAGCTATCAGTTATGAGGCCACTGCTATTCTCCTGTAGAAGCTTTGCATACATAATTATGTGGATTGTGTCTATCTGTTTACTTCTTTTTGTCATGTTCCCATCATCCGGTAAATAAATAACAGCATGTAAATCACTTCAACAGTGAGATGGGTAGAATATACATTTAAATAAATAAATATTTCAAAATCCCATTGAAATTAAATCAATTTAATTTCTTTTTCGGATGAAAATATATTTGTTTCACTATTTTTTCAGGAAAATCCTACAGATTTAATAATTATTCAAAGGAATATAAATTCTACTTAAATCTTTCTGTTTCAAAACCACAGAATAGGTTGGAAAACACATACTTTTATAATATCCAAGAGAAATATAATAATTGAAGCCTCCACACTCAATATTTTAATCGTCAAAAGAACTGATATAGAAAATGATAATATTTTGATGATCGCTAAGTTTATTATGGTCACTGGTGAGCATTTTATCCTAATTTTGGGGGGGAAACCATTTCTGGAAGAGCAACAGAAGTCAATAAAATGGTTTGGAGTGTTAAATATTATAATACAAAAAGTAAAATATTAAAACATCTGCATACCTATAAATAATTGACTAAATTATACAAAAACTCTATGTGTAAAATAATGGCCAATGACTAATACATAGAACTACTAAAGTACTATATCAAAATCAGAGCCTATTTTCAGAATAACAAATCTTATTAAAAGCTATTGGATTTTTTTTTAAAGTTTTATTGTTTTAATTAAACAAAAACACAAAAAAAGAATCATCTTTCGTTACAACTTATAGAAAGCGTATCAATTGGTTACAAATACATTTCGTGCGTTTCTTCCACAATCCTTACATATACTTCATTCATATTGAATTGTACATTTTAAATAAAAAGAAATTATGTATTTTACTATCACTGTACCAAAATTCGCATTTAATTACAATTATTTAAACATGCTTTTATCTAAAATCATTTGTATTTAAAGACACAACCACCTACTGGCATTCTTTCACAATTTCAATAAACCTCCAATAACATGACACCTTTATAACATATTCTGAAACAAAGTCAGTTAATAACATACCTAAGCATACCCTCCCCTTTTTCCCCCCAACTCACAATTTAAAGCTTATAACCAATTTGCTTTTAGTAGTACAACGCGCGCGCGCACACACACACGCACACACACACACACACACATATATATATATATCATTAAACATTATCCATTAACATTTCCTTGTTATTATTGTAGTTAACTAAAAATTATTTACTATTTATATCACCTCTCCTCTCTTCAGACCTAAAGTAATTATACCTTTATAACAAGATCTAAACAAAAATTTATTAATTAAATTTATAGGTCTTTTCACCAAGTCCCAATTTACAATTTATAACCAGGTTATTTATACTAATTAAGGTTATCATTTCATTATTGTTGTCATAGTTAATTGTATGTTAACGAATAAACATCAACGATAATCTAAAACAATCTACAAAATACTGAAATCCCTACTTATTAATCACCAAAAATTAGCTAACTTTTTATCATCAACTTTCATTATCAACCTGTATCTTTCCAGCAGCAAAACAGTCTTATCTCTCTTGCCAGTTGTTGTGACAATTCTCTTTTCAGCTCTTTTATAAAGTTTTTATAAACTTCTCTCCGCACTTTATTGCTTAAAAGATCTCTCAAATAGTCTCGTTGCCCTTGAATTGTTATTAACATTAGCTTGTCTTTGGTTGTCAAACTTATTTCTGAATAGGTTTCTCTTCTTAATTCCATCATTATCACCCTCAGCCATCAGATTTTGTGACCTTCTGACAACTTGAATGCTTGCAATGGAATGGCTGGGGTGTGGGATTTGATGAGGAGGTGTTTGGGGGTGGGAGGATAGATGGATGGTGCAGATGGAAGTTACATCTGAGGCAAATTGTGAGAACCTTGGTTACACAGTCATTCAGAGGTCCAGACTGGATTTGGCCTTGTTATCTGCCCATTGAGTCCTTCCCAAAGATCTGGGGCAGGCAAATGTTGTTTGATACTCCTTGGTGCTTCCTTTCCAGTTTTCTTAATGAATGAAGACATGGTCCCAAAGTTGCATCAGTCCACCTTCTCTAGACATGTTGGTGGCTTTTGTCAAAAGCTAAAAAGTCTCAAATGCTACATAACACCAGGGATATCCTAACCCTTTTCCATCTTCTCCACTGTTGGCTTGTCCTAGTGTGCATCTTTTCCACAATGTCCTTTTTGTGAATTAAACACAATGCTCCCTGCATCTCTATAGTCCCACTTATTGTGGTTTGTCACATCATCAGCCAGGGGTTTAGACTGGATTTGGCCTTTTTATCCACCTATCAGGTCCTTGCCAAGGACCCGGGGGGGAGGGGCAGGCAGCTGCTGCTCTTTGATGCTGTTAAAAGTCTCATCAAACGATGGAAGAAAACTGACTTTTGCAATTGACTGGTGGTTATTTTGTCAATGCCGAATGTATTCAAATGATGCTCCAGATGTTTAGGGTTGCAAGGCATACAAGGCAACTATTTCTACTGGAACTTGAATAAATGAATGAATTTAGTCAAGGTGTCAGCCTCTGCTTGCTTTTCGGTTGCCATTGAAATGGGGAGGAAGGGCATGGTATTTGGGTGAGGGAAATATTCTGTACAGGAGGACCGTTAATTGGCAGTTGTTCTCACCATTCGTTTGCCCATGTGGAAGGAGGGGAGTTTCCTGCCAAGGCCAACTGTCCAGCATACCAACCTGATGATGACTTTTGAAGATGTCTCCCACCTGACAGCTGTGGAGATATACGATTGGACTATGGACTGGGGTTACCAAGGGGAGGGGAATGAATCATGTATTGATATCTAATGCTTTCGCGTGTTTTTGCTCAGATCCAGCTTTGCTTAGCTTCTATTTACTTATAATCAGTAAGAGTACTCTTAATTCTGCAAAATAGAGTTGAGTGGTTTCTTTCTTGGTTATTAAGTGAAGCAGCCGTGACATTAGGAAGTGGAAAAAATTCAACTGAATTCTGTGGTAATTGAAGGACATGCATGCACTGAGGAAGTAGAGGTGAAGAGACCCTGCAGAGAAAATCAGGAAGAACCTTGTCTTAAAGAGTCCATGGCCTTGCTTGCTCCATGTTAAGAAGCCAGATCTTTCCCACGACTGACTTGAAACCAGCCCTTGAGCCTCTTGACTTCTTCTCATGTAGCTTCCATGCTTAGATAAACAGCAAGGATGAATTTGTACTTGCAAGAGAAGCCGAGATTTTAATGGTTGGAAGGACTCAGAGCAGACCTAGTCCAGCATAAGGATTTCCTATTATAAAATCCCCAATTAAAAACCATCCAGCTTCTACCAACCATCCCTCAAAGAGGATTTGAACTTCTCTTTCAATATTTTTCCTGGTGTCCAAACTCCTCCTCGTTTCTTGTCATATCTTTGGAAAACCTCCCACTATGGCCTTCAGACATCCCAAAGAAAGTTATCTAACTTTTCTTCCTCAGACTGAAGCCTCCAACCATCCTTACTGGTTTTCTCTTGGCCACTTGAATATGTATGGGCTTGTATGGGCCCAGAATTCCCCAGCGAGCATCATGTCCAGCCAATGCTGAGAGTTGAAGCCAACACTGAGAAACACAGAATGAACCTAGTCATACTTCTAGCTGCATTGAATTACTAGAGAGAATTTGACTTGGAGAAGAGGGCTGCACAAGTCTAATCCTCACCCAGATACTTTGATACTTTGGCCTTTCCTTGGAGTCCAATGACCATCCAATGAAAGGTCCTTTCCATTCTTCCTTGGTTCACTTGGCCTCTTTCCACCCTGATCCTCATCTTTATGCCCAACAACTGTCTGTATCATTGTGGTCTTTATAAACTCTATATCAACCCTTAAACTCTAAAAACCACTTGGGTGCATATCTGTGTTTTTGGAGCTGGAATCCGGGAAAATGGCTGGAGCTTCTCCAGATGCTGGACTTTGTGGGAGCATAAAATTGTAGGACTGGAAAAGACCACAAGGATCTTCTAACCCAACCAAATTGGAGGAAATAGAAGGGAAATTAATCAAGTTTGCAGATGACACTAAGCTGGCAGAAACAACCAACACCCCAGAAGATGGGCTCAAGATCCACAAGGATCTCAATAGACTCTGGAACACTGGGCCCTATGTAATAAAATGAAATGTCTAGTCTATTGAAAAGACGGGCTGGCTGACATGATAACAGTATTCCAATATCTAAGGGGCTGCCCCAGGGAAGAAGGGGTCAACCTATTCTTCAAAACACCTGAAGGCAAGACAAGAAAGAATGGATGGGAAACCATCAAGGAGAGAAGCAATGTAGAACTAGGGAGAAATTTCCTGACAGTGAGAACAATTAATCAGTGGAAGGGCTTTTCCTCCAGAAGTTGTGGTGGCTCCACCACTTGAGGTTTTTAAAAAGGGTCAACTGTTTATTTGAAATGGTAGAGGGTCTCCTACTCAAGCAGAGGGTGGAACTGGAAGATCTCCAAGGTTCTTTCCAACTCTATTATTATATGTTTTATGTTCTAACTAACCTCTGCACTATGCAGGAAAACCAATTAAACCATTGTGGGGCACCTGGATTTCCGCATTGCCCTCTACCCTGGTTATGGGGAAGGAAATAAATTGGTGGAACCTTGCTTGTTACTCTAAGAAGGAACGGTTATCACCCAGAGAGGCTCCATCATGTCCTCTATCCTGCAGCCATTCTGTCCTTTCTCGGAAAAGGTTTCCATGGAATCTGAGGGTCAGAAATGGGATGCTTGGAGAGTGTCTTGTGACCCCACATTGATGGCTACCCCTCTCTCTTTCTGTCTGTTCTTTCAGGAGCTTATGGACTAGAAGAAGTGAATGGTCTTCTGGGTGACTCCGTCACTTTCAGAGTGAAGACCTCTCCACCATATCAATCGATTTCTTGGAGTAAAAGAATCAACAGCTATCCTAGAAATATTACTATAGTGAAGTTTGGGAAGCCCCATTCAGCCTATCAAAACAGAGTGAACATCTCTGAAGACTGCAGAGCATTACATCTCAGACAACTAGGGAAAAAGGACTCTGGCAGATACACTGCAGGAATTGTTTTACAGAATGAAACAGTTGTAGATGAGTTCTTTGAACTGCAGGTTTTTGGTAAGTGCAGGTAATCCTCAAGTTACAACAGGTCATTTGCTGTCCATTTGAATGAAAATGAAAAAAGTGACTTAAGAACATTTTTCACATTCACAATCTTTGAAGTCTCAGAGAGGTGGAGCAAGAGTCCTTTGACCTGAGTGTTTTTAGTATCCCAGCCATTGCAAGGAATTCCGCCCTCCGTCAATGCCGACTGGCGACTACACGGAGGAGAGCCTTTTCTGTTGCAGCTCCGACCCTGTGGAACGATCTCTCCGTTGAGATTCGTACCCTCACCACCATCCAGACCTTCCGCACGGCCCTTAAGACCTGGCTCTCCCAGCAGGCCTGGGGATAAGTTTTTTAATTACCCGCCCGAGTGTTGGTTGACTGTTGAATGCAAGTTGGTGTTTTATTATCTATCTTGTTTACTCACTGTTTGTCTTGTATTATTGCACCCCCTTCCCGTGATTGTAAGCCGCCCTGAGTCCCCTCAGGGAGAAGGGCGGCCTATAAATCGTAATAAATGTCTGAAATGTCTGAAATGTCTCCTAAAATTCAAGTAATGCATATTAAAATGCAAATATATTAACCAAATAGCTTAAACATTATTACATTTACCTCCCCATCCCAAATGCTACTATTTTCTTCATGTTCCACCCTGCCCACCATTTTCTATGCCAGGAATTTTGACACAACTGAGAACCTGCATTTCTACAATGGGTAAAGGTTCCCCACACACATCTGTGCTAGCCATTCCTGACTCTAGGGGGCGGTGTTCATCCCCGTTTCAAAGCCGAAGAGCCAGCGCTGTCCGAAGATGTCTCCGTGGTCATGTGGCCGGCATGACTCAATGCCGAAGGCACACAGAACGCAGTTCCCTTCCCACCAAAGTGGTCCCCATTTTTCTACTTGCATTTTTTACGCGCTTTTGAACTGCTAGGTTGGCAGAAGCTGGGACAAGTCACGGGAGCTCACTTCATTACGCGGCGCTAGGGATTCGTACCTCCAAACTGCAGACCTTTCTGGATCAACAAGCTCAGAGTCTTAGCTGCTGAGCCATCACGTCCCTTACAATGGGTTAGAAGGGGAGCTCAAACTGTGTCCTGCACACTCTTGGTCTTTGGGAGTGAGCCCGAGGGGGTGCATCACTGCTCTCTTCGGCCTCCCCATGGGACACAGGCTGGATTGGGTGAGGCCAAAAGTAGGTTCCCAGATGGGGAAGAGACATACTGGTTTGCTTAGAGGCTGGAATCTCCAGGGACTGGCTCGAGCCACAAACTCTTTGGGGAAGACTCTAGGGGTCTTTGAGGGGCTGAGTCTGGTTTGGCATAAAAAGAGCTTGGTGAGAGGAGTGGGGTGAGGGGTGCCTGTCCTTCTCTACCATGGTGGGCCTCTCCTTTCACAAAGAGTGTCACCTGTGATAGAGGAGGTTCTTAGGTTTTTTTTATTTGTGACAGAGATGGCGAGATGTGTTTTCCCAGTTCTAGTTTAAACAAAAGTAATAATTTTTCAATCAATATAAGAATAATCACCAAGAGATCGGTGATCAAGGTCCCCACCCAGGATCGCAATATCAAACTCACCTGCACAGCAGGCAATCGGGTGAGCAAGGCATCCAAGACGGTCTCCTTAAAGCAAGTTTGTGCGGGTAAGTTCTTCTCTCCATGAAAGAGGCCTTGAGACCAAAGATGAAACCAACATTTACTTGGGAGTGAAAACATCCTTGGGAAGGCAGAACTTCCCAAAGTTATTTGTGCAGGAGAGCCACGGGAATTGGAAAGGGGTTGAGCAGCTGCACCCAACAATCCAATGGTCACCTTTATGGTCCTTTCTAGCCCACCTTTAATGGTCCTTGTTTTCCTTTGAATCCTAACCCTCATCTTCATGCCCAACAATTCTCCTGATGAGGGTGTTCTAGTGGTCTTTATGAACTCTACATAACCTCTAAAACCTGCTTTGGTGCATATTTATTTTTTTCAGGCTAGAATTCAGTAATGGGGTCTGGGCTTCTCCAGATGGTGGACTATCTGGAACCATAAAATGGTAGAGTGGAAGGGACCATAAGGATCATCTAGTCAAACCCCCTGTAATATGCAGGAAAACCAGTTGAGACATTCAAGGGCTCCTCTTTGGCCTTGCTTCTATCGCATAGCTTGGGGAGTAAAATTAAATTAGTGGCAACAAATAAGAGTGGAATCAGGTGGGGTGCCAGGTGAAGAGGTCCAACCTGGTAGGAGAGAGAGACTAAACCCAACGGGTACTTCAAATTAGCACTCGGGTGGTCTCCAGATGAGTCCTTCAGTTTGCCTGGTCGGCCTGAAGCTTTGTCACTCTGTGTAATGTTCAGATTAACAGAGTTGGAAGGGACTTTATAATCTTTGGTTTCTTGACTTCATCTTTGCAGATTCTGGCTATCTGCTTGTTTTCTGCCTTAGTTGTGTGTTTCCATTTTTTGTACTTGTCCCTTTTGTCTTTCAATTTCTCAGAGAGATTTTTGTGCAGCCATGCTGGTTTCTCCTTGGATTTCTTGTTTTTCTTTCTCAGTGGTATTGTGCTGATGTGGGCTTTTATGATCATATTTTTCAGAATTTCCCAAGATTCTTGAGTTGGGAAAATTCCTAAAGGGGAAAACCCTTTAGGATTTTCATCCAAGGGATCTTTCCCAAATTATCTCTGAGTGTCAGCATTCCAAATATCATCCAGAATTAAATCAGAGTCCAAGGCAGAGCTTTCATCAAAGTTCCAATTTAATAAGAGGGACATGTTGGTACAACCTGTTGAAAACCCGAATCTGAAAGCTTCCTGGGTTTTCCACCCAGTTGAAAGTTCAAGACCTTGCCCCACACTCACAAGTCCATCGCATGGTCCAATCTTCCAGACACAGCCCTGACATGGCTCTCGATGAAATCAAGGGAGAAAAGACAGGGAGAAGAGGGGGGGTGTTGGGGCAGAGGAGGGAGGGTAAACAGGGCAACCCAAATGGAATATTATGGTTCTGTGACTGGAATGACCAATGTGTAGGAACCATGAATGTAAAAAGAGAGAGTGGTAACTGTGTGAATCTATACCCGTGGCTGTTTGTGGAGAACAAAAAATAAAATAAAAATTATTTTTAAAAAATGAAATCAAGTTTGACCCTCCTGGTTTAGTCACTAACTCAGCACTTATGAGAGTAAAATCCATCACCTGGAGCTTTGAACAAGGCCTGGCTTGTCTCTCTGACTGAAGGTACTCACAACACTTCATTGGGCTGAGTGATTCTCCAAGGGGGAAGGTCACACGTTCCTAGACGGGATCACTGGTTGGGGATCCTCTGGACCTGGTTCATGCTCGGCTGTGGCCAGGAGATATGAGCAGAGATCCATCTCTTGGAGCAATTGCTCTCATTCCAACTTAGCCTGAACACCTTGTGTTGGGATCAGCCTTTCAAAAACAGGCAGGAGCTTCAGCTGGTCCGTTGGGCATCATCAGCACAAGCAACTGTGAGCACAATTAGCTTGGTGCACCTAATAACCCCTGTCCTCAAGGTGCAGGTCACCTGGGGCTGGTGGGTCTTCTGCTTCCAGGAGGCCATGAACTGTCCATTCTCTGAGACCTTCTGAAAGGATTAATAGGGGCTGTTGCTCTTTTTCAGGACAGGCCAAGAAACGCTCCAGGACGCCTCTCTGGGCCCTGCTGTGCATTATCATTGGGGGAAGTCTTCTCCTCCTTGGCTGCTTAGGGCTCATTTTGAGGATGAAATGCAGAAAAGGTACCACCTCAAGGATGATCTCTGAGAAAAACCAACCCTTCCCCCTTCTCTTTTCCTTCTCCTTCTGCCCCAGGGGAGATCATAGGTTATGGTGCAGCTGAACGGGTGTCCTTCCCTTCCCCTTTCTTCTCTTCTTTTCCCTTCCCTTCTCTTCTCTTCCCTTCCATTCTGTTCTCTTCCCTTCTCTTCTCTTCCCTTTCCTTCCCTTTTCTTCCTTTCCCTTCCATTCTCTTCCCTTCCCTTCTCTCCTTTTCTCTTTTCTTCTCTTCCCTTTTCTTCTGTTCCCTTCTCTCTCTCCTTTTCTCTTCCCTTCTCTTCTCTTCCCTTTCCTTCTCTTCCCTTCTCTTCCCTTCCCTTTCCTTCCCTTTTCTTCCCTTCTCTTCTCTTCTCTTCCCTTTCCTTCTTTTCTCTTCCCTTCTCTTCCCTTCCCTTTCCTTCTTTTCTCTTCCATTTCCTTCCCTTTTCTTCTTTTCCCTTCCCTTCTCTTCCCTTCCCTTTCCTTCCCTTTTCTTCTCTTCCCTTCCATTCTCTCCTCTTCCCTTTTCTTCTCTTCCCTTCTCTTCCCTTCCCTTTCCTTCCCTTTTCTTCTCTTCCCTTCCATTCTCTCCTCTTCCCTTTTCTTCTCTTCCCTTCTCTTCCCTTCCCTTTCCTTCTCTTTTCTTCCTTTCCCTTCCATTCTCTTCCCTTCCCTTCTCTCCTTTTCTCTTTTCTTCTCTTCCCTTTTCTTCTGTTCCCTTCTCTCTCTCCTTTTCTCTTCCCTTCTCTTCTCTTCCCTTTCCTTCTTTTCTCTTTCCTTCTTTTCTCTTCCCTTTCCTTCCCTTTCCTTCCCTTTCCTTCTCTTCCCTTCTCTTCCCTTCCCTTTCCTTCCCTTTCCTTCCCTTTTCTTCCCTTCTCTTCTCTTCCCTTTCCTTCTTTTCTCTTCCCTTCTCTTCTCTTCCCTTTCCTTCTTTTCTCTTTTCTTCTCTCCTTTTCTCTTCCCTTTTCTTCTGTTCCCTTCTCTCTCTCCTTTTCTCTTCCCTTTTCTTCTCTTCCCTTCCCTTCTTTTCCCTTCCATTCTCTTCCCTTCCCTTCTCTCCTTTTCTCTTTTCTTCTCTCCTTTTCTCTTCCCTTTTCTTCTGTTCCCTTTCCTTCTTTTCTCTTCCCTTCTCTTCTCTTCCCTTTCCTTCTGTTCCCTTCCCTGGATCAAGGTGTCAGGCTGGGCTCCCACAGTTGTTTTAAATATGGCTATCTGGACCTACCAATCTACCTTTGACCCACTGGGTCAAAGAATTATTGTTTTAATTCTTTTTTTAATATTTTTCATTTCTGTAAGCCGCCCGGAGTCCTTCGGGATTGGGCGGCCTAGAAATTCAATAAATGAAATGAAATGAAATGAAATGAAATGAAATGAAATGAAATGAAATGAAATGAAATGAATGAATGGTCATTTGGATCATGACAGGCTAGAACTCCATGGATGAGGACCTCAATAGTACAAGGAACATTCCTGTTGGTTGGGCTCACCTGCAAGGCCTGGTCATCAGAACTCCAATGTCCCTGGTCCTCCTGCTGCTGAATGGCAGGTTGGTCTCGGACCAGGTATTATGCGACTTCCACTCCCTCCCTGAACACATCTGCCTTTCTCTGAATATTCCACTCTGATAGATGGCATGCCTGCCTTGCTGCTGGACATGGACAGTGCAATCAGGACATGGACAGCTCCTAAACCCAATGGTCCTTATCTGATCATCTGAGATAAGTGCAGAAGTCCATGGGTTCAAATCCTGGTAGAGGTTATGAAGCCCAGAGAACAGGATCTGGCCATGTATGTCTGAAGATTCCTAGCATAGATAAAACGGATCCCATACTGCCTTCCAGTCAATCCAGGAGGACAAGCCGGTCAATGGAATCAAAGATGCCAAGAGATCCAGCAGAACCAGGATAGTTGCACTCCCTCTTTTTTTTATTTTTTTTATTTTTATTTTATCAATTTCATATATACATTCACAATTATATGATCTCATAACTGTTATTAATAATATGTATTTATAACAATTTTTCCCTACAGTTGACAATATGCTTTCTTATCATCCCATAGATCCATCTTATCTTACAACGGTCCTACTTCTTCTTCCCTCCCTCCCTCTTTCCTTCCCTCATTTCTTCTCTCCTACTCTCCTTCCTTCCCTCCTTCCTTCCCCTTCCCTCCTTCCCTCCTTCCCTCCTTCCCTCCTTCCTTCCCTCCTTCCTTCTTCCTTCTCTCCTTCTCTCCTTCCTTTCCCCCTTCCTTTCCTCCTTCCTTCCCCTTCCTTCTCTCCTACATTCCCTCCTTCCTTCCCTCCTTTCTTCTCTCCTTTCTTCTCTCCTTCTCTCCTTCCTTCCCTCCTTCCTTCCCTCCTTTCTTCTCTCCTTCTCTCATTCCTTCCTGCCTTCCTTCCCTCCTTTCTTCTCTCCTTCTCTCCTTCCTTCCGTCCTTCCTTCCCTCCTTGCTTCCCTCCTTCCCTCCCTCCTTCCTACCCCCCTTTCTTCTCTTTCTTCTCTCCTTCCTTCCTCCTCTCCTTTCCCTTCTCTCCTTCCCCTTCCTCCCCTTTACCCTTCCCCTCTTCTTCCCATTCCTCCCCTTTCCTACTCTTACATTTCCTCCCATTCTTCCTCTGCCTTTCCCTTTCTCCTATTCCTCTCCTTTCTCCTCTCCTTCCTATCTTTCCTTCTACTCCTCCCTCCATCTCTCTATCCTGGCCCCACCAAAGATCATCAGTGTGTGGTCAGAGCTGTCCAGTTTGAGTCCCACACCAAGTGCTGAATGATGACTCAGAGGGCCTGATACTCTGCTTCATCCAGGGCTGCAGCTACAGCGCAATCACCAGCATCCCCAAAACAGGAGATTAAAGGACATCTCTTCAATGAAGGATGCATTTATCACCTCCTCCTTTCAGCCCCTTAGCGTGCGCGCACACACACACACAGAGATCGACCAGTAGGAAAGGAATCTAATCTGCAGGTGGCACAGTTAAGACCCCTTTATTTCTCAGGATCTACATGGTGAGATTGATCCCAAGTATCTGCACAATACAAAGCCTTTTCCATCTCGGTCAGATTTGCTCACCTCAAGATATATCCAGGCAAAGCGGTTGCACAAAGTCACTCCATAGGATCAACATAGGTTTCCACTTTGAGCCTACCTCCTTCATGGTAGCAAGATGACAATGAATGAATGAATGAATGAATGAATGAATGAATGAATGAATGAATGAATATAAATACTGCAACCAAATTTCCCCTTCTCCTTTTGCAGCCCCGGACTTGCTCTATCTGGTTGTCCCTTGTTTCTCCTAAAGCTCAACTGTGGTCTTGGTTTTCTTCCCAGCAGATGGAGGAGGAGGAGGAGGAGGAGGAAGGAGGACTCTGGAGATGATTGAAAGATGACTGAGATGAGTTCCCCTCCTGCCGCTTCACTTCATGGTCTTCCTTGGCAACGTTCAAGCGGAGTCTTGGGGAGAAGGGTGCTTCTGTGGGCCCCTCAATGAGATCTATTACCAATTTGGATGGAATGGAATGGAATAAAGCTGGGGGCCCCACTCTAGCAGGACTCCCTATGCCATTTCGGTCCTGCCTCTTTTTAAAAACTTACACTGATGAAGTACCGACAAAGCCTGAAAGCTGTTCCGCTAGTTAATTGTCCTCCCTGTTAGGAAGTTTCTCCTTAGTTCCAGGTTGATTCTGTTCCGACCTAGGCTTCCGGAGACAGTAAAAAGCACACACTTAGTCCCAAAAACCCTCTTTTTATTTCAATGGCTGTGAATTATGTTCATTCACAGCCCGTAATGAGTCACAAATAGTTTGTAAAGAGTCCTACAGAAGTCTGCCAAAGTCCTTCGGGATAAGGCTGATAAGCACCCACCTTTATCTCCCTTGAAACGCTGCCAAAGACCTAATTGCCAGTTAGCTTCCCAAGGCCACACGGAGCACAGAGTCAAAACGGAGCTTCAGAATTTAAATTGCCCAGAACGAACAGTTGCTTCCTGCAAAGGCTCACATCCCTTTGCTCCTCCTTTATGTCCCATGGGAGGGGCAAATCATCTCTTTACTCCTGAGTTGCCCTTTTATCTTAACCGTTCTTGCTTTCTGGCAGCTCTTGCATGCACACACTGGGAACAGGTTCCTCCTCTGCCTCGCTGATGCTCCACCCTGGAGGCTCTGGGTGCAGCATATAACTCCCAAATGGCCCTGCCTCCCCCCTCTGCCTCTGATGCAGAGCCCTCGTCTGAGCCTCCCCCAGACTCCAGGACTAGCTCATCTTCCTCCCCAACCTCCTCACTGTCCGAATCTGCTGCCAGTTCTGCAGGCTTCCGGCAGACCACAAAAGCTTCTCTCTCTGGTCAGTTTCCATCCCTTGTTTCTTGCCTTGCCTTTTGGTGCTTTGGAGAATAATTTGACCCCTCTTCTTTGTGGCAGCCCCTCAAATACTGGAAGGCTGCTATTGGGTCACCGCTAATTTATTTAAATACTGCAATGAGCCTTGCTTATTGGATTTGGGGACCAGCATTTCATTCCACAGAGGCTGGTGTCAGAAGTGGGAGTCACAGTCTCCTAGCTGTGATTGGGAATACAGGGAGCCCTGTAGATTGGCAGTTGTGGTGAGTTTTTCCCCATGGCCCTTCCTGCTACCACATAACGGCCACATTGTAGGAACGTGTGAAATTTTCACCCGCTGGAGAAGGAACCAAATCAGTCCCGACCATGGTTTCAGGAAGGAGCGTATGAGCTGGTGGGGGGAGGGAAGCCTCTGAGGGCCTCCACTCTGGAAGAAAATCAGCTGCAGATATCAGAGACCAAGAAGAGGAGGAGGAGGAGGAGGAGGAAGAGGAGGAGGACGAGGAGGAGAAGAAGAAGAGGAGGAGGAGGAGGAGGAGGAGGAGGAGGAGGAGGAAGAAGAAGAAGAATAGCAATAGCAATAGCAATAGCAGTTAGACTTATATACCGCTTCATAGGGCTTTCAGCCCTCTCTAAGCGGTTTACAGAGTCAGCATATCGCCCCCACAGTCTGGGTCCTCATTTCACCCACCTCGGAAGGATGGAAGGCTGAGTCAACCTTGAGCCGGTGAGATTAGAACCACTGAACTGCAGATAACAGTCAGCTGAAGTGGCCTGCAGTACTGCACCCTAACCTAAGAAGAAGAAGGAGAAAAAGAATCTCCTGAAGAGATTGCAGAACTGAAAGCAGCTAACACGACCACAGCTTTTACGGTGTTCAAAATCGTATGATAAATGCAGGTACAGAGAAATTCCTGCAGGCTTGGGAAGCCATAAAAGTTTTAGTTCAGCTTGGAATAGATAAAAAATAAGCTATTTTTCTTTACAAAAACCAGCAGAGATTTTTGGGATAATTATGAAACTTTGGGCAGAATGGGGAAATTCAATGATTGCAAATTGAAACTTCATTGTATGACTGAGGGGGTGAAAAGAAGACACAAGAAAATAGAAGTGGGCCAATGATATTATTGGGCATATCTTTTGGATGGAATTTTGTGACCTTTTGACACGCAAAGTCAATGGGGAAGCCAGATTCACTTCGGCAATCTCAACCGATGTTTGGCAAGGCCTGAAGGAGTTGCCATAGTGACACCAGAACACCTAATTGGGCAGTTTGAGGACACAATTCATTATTTAATTAGACAAAAACTGTGGGAACTAGTTAGAATTTGCTTCATATTTGAAAAAAAATGATATACTCAATAAAGTGATGCTTAAGGAGATCTGATCGTTTCAACTTGTTGGCTTCGTTAGGTTCACCCATCAGAAAACTTGACAACCAGAACTTGTGGGATCTTCTAGTTTACGGTCTAATTTTGTAAGCTGCCCCGAATAACATTACTCTGTATAAGCTGAATAAATAAATGAATTGCACAAAACAAATTGCAAGCACAGTAATGAGGGCTGCACAATTTTGCAGCTGTGATGTTCCTCACACCAAAGAGGCCGTCCTTGTATATTTAGCAGAAGTTTGTCTAGAATTCTCTTCACTTCTTCTTCAAACACCGGCCACCAACATGTCCCACAAGAGGATCCTTGGCTTGTGGTTATCACTCGTTCTCTTTGGAGCTGGTAAGTTGTGTCTGTTTTACTTATGTTTCTAGCTTTAGTTTCAAACCAGGACTGAAATATGGGGCTCAAAACATGGTTTGTTTCCTTGACTATAACTTGGATCATTACTAGAATAGATACAAAACTCTGGAGGATCTTGGAGTCCATTGAAAACTCCTGAGTTAAGAAAAAGGCAGATAAGATTGAAGTTACAAATACTATAATAAGAGATAGATGAAACACAAAGATTTCTTATTGAGGTATTATTATTACTCGACAATACATTTAATTAAGAGGAGTAAAAACTCAATTTCAGACAAAATTTAATAATAATGGAAGTCCAGAGAATATAAGTAAAAATGGCAAAATCCCAAAGAATGTTTCAATCAATAGGAAGATTGTATAGAATCTTTGTAGCCTCTGAAAACTCAAAGACATATAAACCTAAAATATCCGTTCATTTAATTCCCTGTTGCAATGAAAAATATTACTTCTTTTACTGTTTGTTAAAGCAAAGTCCTGCTGATTTGTAAGGACAGGCTGTGTGTATTTTTATAATTACACAAAGGAACGTAACTTCTGCTTTCTCTTTCAAAACCACAGCATGGATTTCGAAAATACATAAATAACTTTCATAATATCCAAGAGCAATTTACAATTTGAAACATGTTTAGCTAATATTTTGATCGAATTGTAAGGTCCCAGCAGTTTCCCGGAGCTACTGAAATGCCAAAGAGAGCGAGACGGGAGATGAGGCTTGCAAATATATATATTTGCAAGCCTCATCTATTTAGCTCACATACACACACACACACACACACACACACACACACACACACATATATATATATATATGTATATATATGTATATATATGTATATATATGTATATATATGTATATATATATATATATATATATATATATATATATATATATATATATATATATATATATATATATATATATATATATATATATATATATATATATATATATATATATATATATATATATATATATATATAAAGGGAGACTAGTATAGATCTATTTCAAGCTATTTAGCTCTCATCAGCTAGCCATACCCTTACTGGGATTCGAACCTGTGCTGTATTACATCTTAGGCAGACGTCTCAGCCATTAAGCCACAGGTCCTCCTCCTTATCAGCTGACGCCAGGGAAGAAGGTATATATTTAGTGCCACAACCCCTGGTATGCCCCAATTATTGGAGGAAGCTAACTGCTTCTATTCTCTGTCTATCAGCTTGTCACAAGAGACTATCCAGACAGAAACCCAATATTTTTACTGTTGCCTTTGTTACATTTGTGTTGTATTTGTGCTGATAAATAAATAAAGGGAGACTAGTATAGATCTATTTCAAGCTATTTGGCTCTCATCAGCTAGCTATACCCTTATTTATTTATCAGCACAAATACAACAACAAATATAACAAAGGCAACAGTAAAAATATTGGGTTTCTGTCGTGATGGACTCTTGTGACGAGCTGATTGACAGAGAATGGAAGCAGTTAGCTTCCTCCCATAATTGGGGCATACCAGGGGTTGTGACACTAAATACATATACATATACATACACACACACATACACACACACATATACATACATACATACATACATACATACATACATACATACATACATACATATATATATATATATATATATATATATATATATATATATATATGATTTTTTTACAACCCCTGGTATGCCCCAATTATGGGAGGAAGCTAACTGCTTCCATCATCTGTCCTTCGGCTCGTCACAAGAGTCCATCACGACAGAAATCCAATATTTTTACTTTTTTATTTGTGCTGATAAATAAATAAAGGGAGACTAGTATAGATCTATTTCAAGCTATTTAGCTTTCATCAGCTAGCCATCAAATCCCAGTAAGGGTATGGCTAGCTGATGAGAGCTAAATAGCTTGAAATACACACACACACACACACACACACACACACACACACACATATATATAAGCAAACCATTCATTGGCCCTCAGCTGTTGCTGCTCCTCCTTCCTCCTTGGCCTCCCTGTGATCTTGCGGACTTACAGAAATGGCATCTCTCCATCCCCTCCTCAGGACGCTTGCTGGACTCTGAGATGAGAGTGACCTGCACTCCTGATGGGGCTGGAAGTAGAACCTGGAAGCTGAGTTGCTCTACAGGGACGTGGGAAGATGAGGAGGAATTCAGCTTTAACCATTCTAGGGCCCCTGTCTCTCTCTGTTGGGTTTCCTCCTTCCACCCTAGTTGAGATGAAGAAAACAGATTAAGTAACGGGGCATTAAGTGAGGTCCCAGGAGGAGACCAGCCTGGTGGCAGAAGGAGACTAAACCCAGTGGGGGGATTCAGCCGGTTCACACCGGTTCGCACCATTTGTTAACTTCCTGAGCAATACTGTGCACCGGTTGTTGGAAGAAATCTCCTTCCAACAACCTATTGTTTCCCCCACTTCCCAAGCTAATCCTGTCAGGAAGGCAGGAAGGAAATGTTCTGGTGGGCCTCTTCTAGCCTAATCTTTATAAATAAATGAATTGCACAAAACAAATTGCAAGCACAGTAATAAGAGGGCTGCACAATTTTGCATCTGTGATGTTTCTCACACCAAGGAGGCCGTCCTTGTATATTTAGCAGAAGTTTGTCTAGAATTTTCTTCACTTCAAATAGCAAGCAAGCAAAGCAGAGGCTGACAGAAGCATTCAGACATAATGGTTTGGGTTTCCATGAGGGCTGTGGCTGTCATTCATCTTCAGTGTGTATCCCCCCCCATTTCTAATCTAACGACTGGTATTTAGGGCAGCTTTCTGCAAGCAAAGAAGCTTTTTGCATTTTTCTACAGTAATCCTTGACTTACAACAGTCCATTTAGTGGCCATTCCAAGTGACAATGGCACTGAAAAAAGTGACATGAATTACGACCGTTGCAGCACCCCCACAGTCATGAGTTGGCCATGCCCACCCAGCCACATGCCCACCCAGCCACATGCCCACTCAGCCACATGCCCACCCAGCCACATGCCCACTCAGCCACATGCCCACCCAGCTGGTCATTAGGGCAGAGAACCGATCGTTAAATTATTTAGCAATAGCAATAGCAGTTAGACTTATATACCGCTTCATAGGGCTTTCAGCCCCCTCTAAGCGGTTTACAGAGTCAGCATATTGCCCCCAACAACAATCCGGGTCCTCATTTTACCCACCTCGGAAGGATGGAAGGCTGAGTCAACCCTGAGCCGGTGAGATTTGAACAGCCGAACTGCAGAACTGCAGTCAGCTGAAGTAGCCTGCAGTGCTGCACCCTAACCACTGCGCCACCTCGGCTCTTATGCCCACCTAGCCACATGCCCACCCAGCTGGTCATTAGGGCAGAGAACCGATTGTTAAATTATTTGAATCCCACCCCTTGCTAAAACCAATGGATCCTTCAAATGACCAGTCAGCCAGATCTCTTTGATCAGCCTGAGGTTTGGTGCAGCTGTGAGTCTCTCTGGTGGGGAAGATCCTCCTTATGCGCCCCGATGGAAGGACTTATCTACCTGAGCATTTGAACCCCTCTGGCTCCTCTACAAAGGGAAGGCCATCATCGCCCAGAGGCCCCACCACCTCCTCTGTCCCGGAGCCATTTTGCCCTCTCTCAGAAAAGGCTTTCCTGGAATCTGAGGGTCAGAAATGGGGGGTTTGGAGGGTCTCTTGTGACCCAACTTTGATGGCTTCCTCTCCCTCTTCCCTCTGCTCTTGCAGAAGCTGGTGGAACGAAAGAACTGAATGGCGTTCTGGGGGAGTCTGTTATTTTCAAAACGAAAGCCACTCCAGAAGTTAGAATTGTTTTCTGGGCTAAAATTCTTGCCAACGACTCCATAAATATTGCTGTGATGAATTTTAGGGAGCCATGTCACCTCGTGGTCCGCTCCCCAAAATATCAAAAGCGACTGAACATCTCCAAGGACTGCAGAGAATTACAATTCAGCCAACTAGAGAAAGAGGATGCTGGCAGATACACAGCAAGATTTATTACAAGAACTTCAGAGTTAATGGATGAATCCTTCGATCTACGAGTTTTTAGTAAGTATCCCAGGATATCAGGACATTTCTGGGCTCCCTCCTTTGCCCGGGATGATGTTGAGAGGTGGGGGGGTTTCTATTGGGACAGCTTTGCTTGTCCAGTATCTGAAGAGAAACACACTTTCTGGATGGAGCTAAAAGCTGCTCATCTCCTGCTCCCTTCTTTTTAACTGTAAAGGGCAGAGTTTCAGCAATTTTTTTTTAAAATGCAGATAATGAATATTAAAATGCAAATATAGCAATAGCACTTAGATTTATATCCTGCTTTACAGTGCTTTATAAAGCCGTCTCTAAGCGGTTTAAGAGTCAGCCTCTTTCCCCCAACAATCTAGGTCAGTGTTTCTCAACCTTGGACACTTGAAGAGGTCCGGACTTCAACTCCCAGAATTCCCCAGCCAGCGAATGCTGGCTGGGGAATTCTGGGAGTTGAAGTCCAGACCTCTTCAAGTGCCCAAGGTTGAGAAACACTGACCTAGGTCCTCATTTTACCGACCTCAGAAGGACGGAAGGCTGAGTCAACCCTGAGCCTGGTGAGATTCGAACTGCCAAATTGCAGGCAGCTGGCAGTCACCAGAAGGAGCTGAGCACTGCGCCATATATAAACATATTAACTAAATAGCTTGAACATGTTCCGATCAAGCCTAACCTTGATTTCATCCCCCCACTAAATATGGTAACACCGTTTCCCACCCTGCCTGTTCCACCCCGCCCCCTGTCTTCCAGGGCCAGGAGCTTTGGCACATGTGAAAACATGCATTTCTACGAGGGGTTACAAGCGCAGCTCAAGCCATGTCCTTGAAAGGAGGCATGTGGGGTCCAGCCCAGCTCTCTCCAGGCTCCCTTCTCCATGGGGCAAAGACTGGACTGGGGAGGAGAGGAAGAGAGGGGCTTTGAGGCTGTCCAGAGAGGCAGTTGAGGATCCTCTTTGTGGATCTGGTGGGACTGGCTGAACCCACAAATTCTTTGTGGAGAAATCAAGGGGTGCTTGAGGGTCTGAGCCTGGAGCCTCATCCTCTTGCCCTCAATCCAAGGTTTCATAGAAGGAGGAATTGGGAGAAGGAAGAGGATGAGGGGTCCCTGCCCTCCTCTATCATGATGGGCCTCTCCCTTCATAATGAGTGTCATATGTGAGAGGGCCGTGATGGAGATCCTATGGCGGAAACAGGGAAGGCAGGAAGGAATGAAGGAAACAGTGAAAGTGGGGCAGAATAAATCTGCTTAAGAAGTAGGAAAAATATTCAAAATTTGCTCCATCATCTAGAATGAAATGTGTTGCTTTGGTTCTTCCCCACCACTGACCATCTTCAACCTTCATTGGAAAGACGACAGACTTAAGGAACACTCCTCCATATTGCTCTTCAAAATTATTTCAGAGTTTGCATGATCTCAAACAAGAATGACAATGTTCTGTCCTTTCTTAATAGGCTACTTAATCTTAGCTGATAGAAGCTACTTCTGCTATGGTGCTTCATTCTTTGATCTCATACATTTTCTTTTCTCAGCTTGAAGGAATTTTCATACCAACCTGTCAGCACCTCTTCATTGAGTAATTAGGAAAGAAGACCACGAGACTCCATAGGTAGAAATCAAGTGTACTTTTACTAATTATAAATGATTAAAGGCGTAGCAAAGTGAAGTCTGATTATTTAGGCACGAAAGCGATTGATATATAGAATAACCCATTCCCCACCCCTTGGCATCACAGTTAGAGCCCAATCATAAATCTCCCAAGTGTCAGGTGTGAGATAACTTCAAAAGGCATCACGAAGATGGAATGTCGGTGCCGTTAGCCTTGGTGGGAACCTCCTCCACATGTGTAATCTGACAGGCAGCAGAACTCCACAATCTTCCTCCAGCACAATTAGTAACCCCTCCCAAATACCATGCCCTCCCTCCCCATTCCATGGCAGCCGAAGCAGCAGCAAAGCAGAGGCTGACACAACCTAAAAGGGGCTTCATGAAAGAGGAAGGTATTTTCAATGGTATGCTACTGCAGCCAAGAAAAGTGTATTTGGATTTTGATCAGCAACTTTTTATCTTTGACTTGGTGTCAAAACAGTTGACAGCTCCTGTTTACCAGTGGTAGCCTTCAGGTATTCAAGCTTTTGGCTCTGTGATAAGGGGCAAGGCACCTACAAGACTGTTGCGCATGTGCGAGGCAGGATGGCCGCTGGTTTCTTTTGCTCCGTCCGGTGGAGCAAAAAAACGCCGAAATAAACCGCCGTTCTGGATCGGAGCCTTACAAAACAGGGTCCCTGCAACGGAGCGAGATCCTGGGGAGCTGAACAAACAATCTTTCGGAGGGTCGACGCTCTCAAACGTCCTCTGTCCCACGCGGCAGCCCGGAGTGTGCTTTGCAGCGCTCGTTTAGGCTGGCGGAATGGCGGCGCTGCGCTAAAGGCTTTGCTTCGGCGTTTTTAAGCCTTAGGCATTTTAGTCACCCACAAGCAGCTTGGACCAGCGTTTTACGATCTTTTATGGTCCTAGCTTTAGCCCTATTTCCTTTGCTGATTGGGAGGACCTTGGTTCTTAGTTGTCTCCGGAGGACTATTGTTATTCAAAGGAGGTGGGTGATTCGAACGATGCTGGAGGAGGCAAGGCAGCTGGTTTTCTCCCGGCTGCTGTAGTCTCTTTAGGCACCCCCCCTCCCTTTCTACTCTGGTGGATTATATTACTGGATGTTTTTGGCGTTTTTCGACATCTTTGGCCCTGTTTTCCTTGGAATCTCTTTAGACTCTGTTGCTGACTTTATAGAGGGGTAGTTGGTTTGATATGGGGCGGTATAAGACCTGGCAGCTGGCCTTGCGGCCATTACCACAACCCCTTAATCTACCCCCTAGGCCTTTTTTACAGCACGGCCTCTCCTTTTCTCCCTGGCCTTCAGTTCGCTCTTACTTATACGGGACTTTACCATATGGTTCCTTACTCACGGCTACTGGACATTGGACATTGGACTCACGATCTAGTCCTGGTTGGTACGATCATTGCCGCCCGTTGTTGTTAAGAGACTCCATCTTAGCCCCTTTGGAGCTTCTATCCTAATACCATCAACACCATCTTTACCATCTTCTCCAACGCTGCCTTTTCCATCAACATTGGTTTCAACGCTACATTTTTTACCAACATTGGTTTCCTGCCACTCTGGACTTTGACTGTCTGACTTCCCTCACCCATATATTTAGGGTCTGTGATCCTGTTTTTCTTAGCCCTGACTGTTACCATCACTATTATACTGGTTTTACCCCCAGAAGGAAATTTTGGACCTGGCTGCGAACATTAACTCCGAACATTAAGAGCCAATTTTGCCATCTGAACTCGCACCTTAAATTTTAATCAACTGCGCTACTATTTTAGTTTCTTTCTTTTCTTTCATCTTTCTCTTCTCTCTTTGTATGGGATATGCATGAGATACGTATGAGATGAATGAATGTCCCACTTTTTATTATCATATTGTTGTAAATTTTTGTGTTTTTAATTTTTACGTGGGGACTGTTTGGGGGAGTGCATGGGTATGTATGATTCGGAGGACCTGCCGGGAGATGCGGGGGCCATGGGGGTGGTTGAGGGGACCAGAGACACGGGAGAGGGTCGGGGTATTACGGTCGTAACAGGGAGGGGCAGATACGGCGGGGACTTTAGGGCAGGCCATTACCGGGGAAGGAGGGTTCGCTACATCACAGAGATCCCTCCTTCCGGCCCTATGAGTCCCACTCCGAGACCAGATGGCGCAAGTGATCAGGACCCTGGACTCAGGCTGCTGTCGCTAAATGCCAGGTCTGTGGTACATAAAGCTCCTCTCGTCCGGGACTTAATTTTAGACGAGAGGGCAGACCTGGCATGTATTACTGAAACCTGGCTGGGCCCAGAGGGAGGAGTCCCACTTGTAGAGCTGTGCCCAGAAGGATTTCAGGTGCTACACCAGCCGAGAGCCCAGGGAAGGGGTGGGGGTGTGGCCGTTGTTATCCGGGAGTCGTTAGTTCCTCGTAGGGTCCCTACTCCGGAGCTTGCCGGGTGTGAGTCTCTGCTGATAAAGTTGGACCTCAAGGGTGAAGTGGGTCTGCTGTTAACGTACCTGCCTCCCAACAGCGTTGCAGCAGCCCTCCCCTCGCTCCTCGAGTCGGTAGCCGAGCTGGCAATTGAGTTCCCTAGGTTGATGGTCCTGGGGGACTTTAATGTGCCGTCGCTCGGTGAAAACTCTGATGGGGCGCAGGAGTTCATGGCTTCCATGACAGCCATGGGCTTGACCCAAGTAATTCGGGGCCCAACCCATTCGGCGGGGCACATGCTCGACCTCGTATTTCTCTCGGAGCAGTGGATTTGTGATCTTGGTCTGAGGGGTAACGACATCATACCCCTGTCGTGGTCAGACCACTGCCTACTGAGGCTCGACTTCCGGAGACCAAACCCCCACTGTAGGGAGGAGGAACCGACCAGGTGGTTCCGTCCCAGGCGACTTATGGAACAGTTAAGGTTCCAGACGGAGCTTGGGGTTATTCCTGATACTTTCGCCCACAGTCCAGTAGAGACTCTGGTTGCTGCTTGGCACTCGGCAGCATCGGAGGCCCTCGACCGGATTGCGCCACTACGGCCCCTCCGAGGCGGCGGATCCCGGAGACTTCCTTGGTTCACCGAGGAACTCCGGGAGATGAAGCGCCGGAGGAGATGCCTAGAGCACCGATGGAGGTCTGATAAGTCCGAATCGAGCCGAGCAATGGTAACCACCTGCACCAAGGAATACACCAGGGCACTTAGGGCAGCGAAAAGATCTCACATAGCCACCTTGGTTGCGTCCGCTGAGTCCCGCCCAGCCGCCCTGTTTAGGATAACCCGCTCCCTATTGAATAAAAGGGAAGCGGGGGAACCCTTGCAGGGCAGAGCTGAGGACTATGCCCAATTCTTAGCGGACAAAATTGCTCGGTTTCGGTCGGACTTGGACTCCATCCCCGCAGTTCCAGCCGAGGCACAGGAGGATCAAGTAGAACATCTCTGGGTTGAGTTTCAGGATTTTACCCCCGGGGATGTGGACAAGGCCATGAGGGCTGTAAGTGCCTCCACCTGTGTACTGGACCCGTGTCCCTCATGGCTGGTTACTAACAGCAGTGAGGTGACACGAGGCTGGATCCAGGCGGTTGTTACCGCCTCTCTTCGGGAGGGGAACTTCCCCGCCGCACTGAAAGCGGCCGTGGTGAGACCCCTCCTAAAGAAACCATCTCTGGATCCAGCTGTTCTTAATAACTATCGCCCAGTCTCCAACCTTCCCTTCCTTGGGAAGGTTGTTGAGAAGGTGGTGGCCTTCCAGCTCCAACGGTCCTTGGAGGAAGCAAACTATCTCGACCCCTTCCAGTCTGGCTTCAGACCCGGTTACAGCACAGAAACCGCTTTGGTCGCATTGACCGATGATCTCTGGAGAGCCAGAGATGGAGGACATTCCTCCATCCTGGTCCTCCTTGACCTCTCAGCGGCTTTCGATACCATCGACCATGGTATCCTTCTGCGACGACTGCGGGAGGTGGGAGTGGGTGGCACCGTGTTGCGGTGGTTCTCCTCCTACCTCTCGGACAGGTCGCAGTCGGTGTTAGTGGGGGGGCAGAGATCGTCCCCTAGGCCCCTAACATATGGGGTGCCTCAGGGTTCGGTCTTATCCCCCCTACTATTCAACATCTACATGAAACCGCTGGGAGAGATCATCCGCAGGCACGGGATCAGATACCATCAATATGCGGACGATACCCAGCTGTATCTGTCCGCCCCGTGCCAACTCAATGAAGCGGCAGACGTGATGAACCGAGGCCTTGAGGCCGTTATGGACTGGATGAGGGTTAACAAGCTTGTGCTCAACCCAGAAAAGACCGAGTGGCTGTTGTGCTTCCCTCCCAAAGATTCGATCAATATTCCATCACTCAGGCTGGGGGGTCAAATTCTATACCCCTCAGAGAGGGTTCGCAACTTGGGAGTCCTCCTGGATCCACAGCTATCGTTTGACCACCACTTGACGGCTGTGACCAGGGGGGCATTCGCCCAGGTTCGCCTGGTGCGCCAGTTGCGACCCTACCTGAATCGGGAGGCTCTCACAACAGTCACTCGGGCCCTTGTGACCTCTAGGCTGGAATACTGCAATGTGCTCTACACGGGGCTGCCCTTGAAGAGCATCCGGCGACTTCAGCTAGTACAGAACGCGGCCGCGCGAGTGATCGTGGGTGCACCTCGGTTCACCCACATAACACCTATCCTCCGCGAGCTGCGCTGGCTACCTGTCGATCTCCTGATGCGCTTCAAGGTGTTATTAGTCACCCATAAAGCCCTGCATGGTAGTGGATCTGGATACTTGAGAGACCGCCTTCTGCCAATTACCTCCCTGCGACCAATAAGATCTCATAGATTAGGCCTCCTCCGTATTCCATCGGCCAGCCAGTGCCGGCTGGCAACTACAAGGAGGAGGGCCTTCTCAGTAGTAGCCCCGACCCTTTGGAACGAGCTCCCCGTGGAGATTCGTACCCTCTCCACCGTCCAGGCCTTCCGCACAGCCCTTAAGAACTGGCTAGCCCGTCAGGCCTGGGGACAAGGATAGGCGCCCCTCCCGAATGATGAATGTATGTTGCTTGCTATTTTATTATATGTCTCTATGTCAATGTTTGTATTCCCCCTCCCTGATTTTATGTGAGCCGCCCTGAGTCCCCTCAGGGAAAAGGGCGGCCTACAAATATTAATAAAATCTACAAAAAAATCTACAAATCTACAAGACAGCTCCACCACACATGCGTGCTGCCTCCTGCTGGCCAGCTGATTTTTGGGTCTCTGCCAGGAGACACGGGTGCATGTGTGGTTTCTGTGCTCCCCCTCCCTTTTTGGTGCCAGGCAGCTTCAGGGAGGGCATCCGGAGCCCAGGGGAGGATGTTTTCGCCCTACCAGAGGCTCAAGGAAAGCCTGCGGAGCCTAGAGAGGGCAAAAATGCCCCCCTTCCCTGGTGAATTACAGGAAGCTGAGAAGGCCGCACAGCGGGGGAGTGTTTCATGCATGCATGCACAAGGGTTTTAGCACATAAATGCACAGGGGGCATTGCAGTTTGGGTGTGGGCATGTGCGTGCACACGATAGCATGTTTTCGGCAGGCAAGGAGAAAAAGGTTAGCCATCACTGTGATCGGGGGTTGTGGTGCAATTGTGATGTGTGATCGAAGTGCATGTCATTTCCCCTGCTCTGATCCAAGCGAAAGCATTGGTTGAGCCACTCCTGTTGCCGCTTTTCCTTCCTCTGTGGCCTGACTGTGGTTCTCTGGCCTTCCCAAATGTTGTCTCTACATCTCCTGCTCAGGTCGTTTGCTGGACTCTCAGCTCAGAGTGATCTTCATTGGTGATGGGAAAGGAGGTTGGCAGCTGAATTGTTCTCGAGAGCCCTGGGAAGATGGGGTGAAATTTAGCTGGAGCTCAGATGTTCGGAGCCAGGATCCCACCCTTGGGAGTGCTGTGATTACCCTTGCTCCCAATGTGACCTGCTTTGCAGAAAACCTGGTTAGCAAGGCATCCATGACCATCTCCTTAAAGGAAGCTTATGCTGGTAAGTTTTTGCCTCCATGAAAGAGGCCTTTGACCAAAGATAAATTCAGTTGGGAAAAGGAAAAAGGTCCTGGAGAAGGTAGACTTCTTTGTGCAGGAGAACCAGGGGAGGTTGGAAGAGGTTGGGCTGCAACCGACAATCCAGAAAATTATTCTTCGCATTTATTTAATTCAAATTATGGGGGACTAGAATCTGCTCTGAAAGGGTTAACTTAACAGGGGCTTTTTCTCTTTTTCAGAACAGGCTGAGACCCCCTCTGGGCTGTTTCTCTGGATCCTGCTGTGCCTTAGCAAAGTGGGAAGTTTCCTCCTTTTGGGCTGTTTGGGGCTCATTCTGGTGGTGAAATCCAGAAAAGGTACCATCTTTTAAGGAAGCCCTCTGGGAAATTCAACCCTTCCCTTTACTTTTCCTGCTCCTTCTGCCCTGGAGGAGAGCTAGAGCAGTGGTTCCCAAACTTGGCAACTGTAAGACTTGTGGACTTAAAGTTGAAGTCCACAAGTCTTAAAGTTGCCAAGTTTGGGAACCACTGAGCTAGAGGAACAGGGTGGAGTTTGCAATGCAAAGATTGGAGAACAAGAAAACAACAGAGCTACTGAATAAGTGCCCTTCCCTTTGTCAGACTTAGAAACAGACCAAAGTAGGTATTTGCAATTATATAAAGCCTCTGCCAGACCTATCCTTGGAAACTGCTCGCCTGCCTGGAACCCACACTGCATTTCGGACATTAAAACATTAGAAAGTGGCCCAGAGGTGTTTCACAAGAAAAGTCCTCCACTCCTCTGCTCGCCATAAAATCCCTTCTACCGCCAAGCTTGACATTTTAGGCCTGGATAACCTTGAACTAGGCCAACCTGAGCTCAGTGCACAAGATAATCTGCCACAACATCCTACCTGTTAATGGATATTTTTACTTCAACTGCAATAGCACAAGGGCTATCAAGAGATACAGACTCCACGTATTTAGTATTTAGTATTTTATTGGAATTTATAGGCCGCCCTTTTCCCTGAGGGGACTCAGGGCGGCTTACAATCAAAAAAAGGGGGGGGGGGTGTGCAAATACAAAAACAAAAACAGTAGGTGAATAAAATAAGACAGTAAAAACACAACTTGCATTCAACATTCAACACTCGGGTGGGGCGAATTAGGAACTTATCCCCAGGCCTGACGGGATAGCCAGATCTTGAGGGCTGTGCGGAAGGTCTGTACGGTGGTGAGGGTGCGAATCTCGACGGGGAGGTCGTTCCACAGGGTCGGAGCTGCTACAGAAAAGGCTCTCCTCCGCGTAGTTGCCAGTCGGCATTGACTGGCGGAATTCGGAGGAGGCCCAATCTGTGCGATCTAATTGGTCTGAGGGAGGTAATCGGCAGGAGGCGGTCTCTCAAGTAATCCCTTTTCATCTGGATTGCAGGAAAAACTATTTCAGCAATAGAGTAGAACCTGATCCCCTTGTTAGTTCCTCTAACCCCCATATCTTTTGCCTTAAGCTGTCTATCGTGCTACCGTAGACCTTATGCATTTCTGAGGAGGTCCATAAGGGGGCGAGCATAAGCTCACTAGCATGCCTACTGTCCCTGTCCTACTCTCCCATTTATATGTGCTTGTCAGCGTTCCAAGTATCATGTAGAATTAAATCAGAGTCCAAGGCAAAATGATCCTTAAAGTTCCAATTTAATAAGACAGGCATGTTTGGCATCATGCTGTGGGATCCCAATTCTGGAAGTTACATCAGAATCCCATCCAGTTAAAAGTTCATGATCTTGTCCCCACACCCACAATCCATCACATGGTCCAATATTCTTCTTCCATGCTAGCACTTACGCCCAACTGCTTCCGATCAGGTGTGAAGGTTTGGGAGACAAAAGATGAGCTTGAGCTTCTAGGAAGGATTTTTTTATTTTGAAAACAACACATTCTACCCCTTGCTAAATCCCCGCCCCCCTTAATGAGAGTGTGGCAGGCCTGACAGGGCTCTTTTTATGTGTTTATGGCTATGTTTTGCTTATTTATTTCCATTGATTTGTGCCATTGTTTTCATGTGTTTTTCCTACTTGTTTCCTTGTACTTGTTGACAAATTAAAATAAATAAATAAAATAATAAATAAAATAATAAATAAAATAAAATAAATAAATAAAATAAATAAAATAAATAAAATAAATAAAATAAATAAAATAAATAAAATAAATAAAATAAATAAAATAAATAAAATAAATAAATAAAATAAATAAAATAAATAAAATAAATAAAATAAATAAAATAATAAATATAATAAATAAAATAAATAAAATAAATAAAATAAATAAAATAATAAATAAAATAAATAAAATAAATTGTCAGTCTCCCTTTGCTGCCATCCAGTGGTCATTTCAATTATGGCACCCTAGAACATAGGGGTGAGGAGGATCTTGGGACTTAGCACCCAGGCCACATTCCTGCCTCCCCCCCTTGGAGAAATCCCTCCCTCCTTGGAGAAATGCCTCCCTTGAAGATATGTGTGTGTATCTCTCTCTGAACAGTCACTCTGATGGATTCCAGGTCTGCCTTGCAGCAGAACCACTGAGCAGCACCTGGACATGGACAACCCCTAAAGCTAAGGTCCCATCTGGTCATCTGAGCGAAGGGTCCATGGGTTCAATTCCCGATAGAAGATTTGAAGCCCAGAGAACAGGATCTGGCCATGTGTTTCTGATGATTCCTAATATGAATAAAACTGATCTCATATTGCATTCTGGTCAATCCAGAAGAACAGCCTGGTCAATGGAATTGAAGAGGATAAAAAATGCAGCAGATAGTTGCTCTCCTTCCATCCTAGTCCCACTAAAGGTCATCACTGGAGAGACAGGAGCTGATGTCGCAACGACACGATGTGCGATCTCAGAGCTCCAAGTTCGCAATCGATACTTTTGTCACTGGATGGTCCTTTGGGACTAAAACCGTCCCGAAGATATGGTGACAGGGGAGAGTACATCTTGCTGATCTCAGGGGCACCGCAAAGTCCCTGATTGATCCAAGAGAATCTTTTCTTGCCGGCGACAGAAGCACAGCCAAGAGCTGCTGAAGTTAGGACAGCTCCGGAACGGGAGGAAAGCGGAAAGAGAAAGTGTGTCCATCTAGTGAGGAAATCTTATTGTTATAAAAGAAACTGCCCCCCCAAAAAAATTAAAGGTAAATTAAATTTGAAAACAGAAGAAAATAAGCGGCAAAATTAAGCTACATTGAACAGTGTATTATCTTTTTTAATTTTCTTTTATGGATGGAATTTTTGTAAATATTTCCTATTTTTTAAAGTGAATGGATTAGTTTGTCTTCTTCTACTTCTGTTTTTTCCTATCTTTTAGGAAAAAACTAAAAGATCTTTTAAAATCTTTTTCTTAATTTTTATAATACTGGTTTGAATGGGTTTCTTTTTTATATTTTGCTTCACTTAAGAATTTTGTTTTTTTAAAGTCTGGAATATAAAGAAGATATAAAATGACTACAAAGAGGGTTGTAATATCAGAGGGAAAGGAAGTAACACTGCCACCTGGAGGCTGGAGGCTTGAGTCCTGGAAACATTGCCCTTTCTTTTTTCACCTTGATCATTTTGACTTTGCACTTCAAGGTTCTTCAGCTTGTTTATAGAGAGTGATAAGGAGAAAAGCATGGGTTGTTGATACAGGTGCTCTTTGGGAGCTTCATTGGCAGCTGGAGAGAAGTGAAAACAAAGCTTTGTTTTGGAAGATTTTGAAATGAATGAATGAACTTGCGTCAAACTAAAAAAAAGTTTTGAATGCTAGAGTGGCAGTATTTACCAGTTGGAAGAATGGCACAACATCAAAAAGAAACCTTAACATGGCAAAAGATTATGTTTGAAATTCAAAAATTATTAGAAGTAACAGAGAAAATTGAGAAGAGATTGGAAAACATAGATTGTAAAACAGTAAAATTTGATGGAAAAATTGAAGATGTTCATTAAATGGAAAAAGTGGAGGTTAGAGTCCTAAAAACTGAAGGGAAAAATGAACAAAGAGACAAGATAATTGATACCAACAGTGAACTGAAGATGTCTGGAAATGGAAAGAGTGGAATATGGAAAGGGGAGATAGATGGACAGGAGCTCTAGCCCAGAGTTCAAGGTATAGAAGAAGAAAAAGAGAAGAATTGATGGATCTGAGGAGAGAAATTTTGTCAGAAGCACAATTGATAACCAAAGATAAGCTGATTAAAGAAGCAGATGGAGGGTTTCAAGATTATATAAGATATGCAAGAAGCAACAAGTTGTGAAGAGAAGTCCATACAAATCTTATTAAGGAAACAACCAGAAGACAAATCACACAAATGGCAAAAGGCATAAGACAACACTATTACTGGAAAGACACAGGTTGATATATGAAAGCTTATAATAAAAAAATTAGCTAAATTTAGAGCATTATGTAAAAAATGAAGTGATAATGGATATAGTTAGATAAATAATTGATAATGATAAGAATGTGTTCTGACCCCCTCTTCCGTCCAGTAACAAATGCCGAAACAAGCTTAACTGGAATTTCACAGCACTTTAATTAACAGGAAACATAAACCTTGGTGGCTGAAAGCCAAGCATAAGAAACAGATAAGAACCTTGGCAGCAACTCAAGACTTCCACAGAGACAGATAACAGCTTCTCCAGCGTTAGGAATGACGTTGAATCCTGCAAAAAACAGGCTCCTCCCAGTCTCTCTTTAAATACAATCTTGAGAGGAGCCAAATTACAATCACCTGGTTCCAATCATCTTTTGTAACTGCGTAGCTGCTCTCTACGTCGATCTGCCTGGCGTTGCCAGGCATCCAGGACCATCTCCCTTGTCTCCTCATCACTACTCCAAGGCATGACATCAGGAGCACACTCCCTTCGGCTCTTACCGCTGCTCCATGCCTCAGGCGCCTCCTGGTGGCCAACCAGCCTCTCTGCGCTCTGCTCAGAGTTGGAACCCTGACCAGGGTCCTCCACCTCTTCCAGAGCCGACTCATAAAGCCCCTCGCTGGCGGAGTCTGTTTGCAGCTCCAACGGCTCCTGCTGGGCCACAACACTAATGTATACATATGTATTGGTTTGATAAAAGGAAATTGGATATAAATTGTAAACAGTGATTAAGAAAGGAGGTCTAGAAACTTTGTAATTAAATATAATCAATTTTTATTTAGACCATGTCATAAAGATGCAATATTACCAGCTGATAATAGAATAATAGTTAATGGAATGTCATTATGTGGTTTTTCTTTAAATTTTGGAATATTTTCTATAAAAGGACATAAAAACAAACAATCAAATGAAGGTTAAGGTATGATGATATCACAACCCCTGGTATGCCCCAATTATGGGAGGAAGCTAACTGCTTCCATTATCTGTCAATTGGCTCGTCACAAGAGACCATCACGACAGAAACCCAATATTTTTACTGTTGCCTTTGTTACATTTGTGTGTGTGTGTGTGTGTTTTATTTGTGCTGATAAATAAATAAAGGGAGACTAGTATAGATCTATTTCAAGCTATTTAGCTCTCATCAGCTAGCCATACCCTTACTGAGATTAGAACCTATACCTTTCTCCCTGGCTCAGCTGATAAGGAGAAGAACTCTGTGGCTTAATTGTTAAGACATCTGCCTAAGATGCAATACAGCACAGGTTCTAATCCCAGTAAGGGTATGGCTAGCTGATGAGAGCTAAATAGCTTGAAATAGATCTATACTAGTCTCCCTTTATTTATTTATCAGCACAAATACAACACACACACACACACACACAAACACACACACACACACACAAACACACACACACACACACACACATATATGTATTTATTTATATAACTTTATATGAATTGTAGGTGATGAACTGTGGAAGGGAATGCGCGAACGTTTTTTGTAACTTTCTACAATTTGTAATGGAAAATGGTTTTGTGGTGTTTTTTGTGTTTTATTTGTCTGTGTTTATTCAAATGTAAAAAAATTCTTTTTTAAAAAAAAGGTCATCATTGAATGTCCATCGCAGTTTCAGTCCCACATCCAGTCCTGAATCTTGGCTCAAAGCATCCGACGCTGCTCCACCCAGGGCTCTGTCTAACTCTGGTGCAACCTGCTTCTCCAAAAGGGAAGATTGGACAACATATCTTCAATAGGGGATGCATTTACCACCACCCGCATCCAGGCCCCTAGCACATTCCTGGTCATTCTGGTCAACCATTAGGATGGTGACAGATGTAAGAGCAGAGAGAATCTTCTATATTTCTCTACATCTGGAAGATTAGACTGGTCCCAAGCACCTGTATAACGCAAAGCCAGATTCGGCCAACTCAAGAGGAGCAGCTGCTCCATGTAGAATCACCCAGTAAGAACAAGACATGTTTTCATTTTGAGCCCAACTCCATTGCAGTAGGAGAAAGACACAGGATGATTGATTGATTGATTGATTCAATAAATGAATGAATGAATGAATCTTCCAGCCAACCTTCTCCTTTTGAATCCTCCAATCTACTCCACGTGAAGGTCCCTTGGATTTCTGCCTTCTGGTGCTTCCTGTTTCCTAAAGCTCAACCGTTTTCTTTGTTCTCTTCTAGCAGCTGGAGGAGGGAGGCCGACAGACTCCCAAAGGAACCCACCACCATTGGATCCTACTGACAGAGGTGAGTCCTCAGGTGAGTCTCCCTCCTGCCTCTTAGCATATCCATGGTCTTCCTTGGTGGCTTTGAAGAGGAGCCTTTGAGACAGGGACACTTCTGCAGGCCACCCATGAAATCTACTATCAATGTGGCTAATACGGAGGGGGGGGATTCACAGTGTGGCCTCAGGCCTATTCCATGCCACGGTGGCCACCCCATGCCTTCCTCTCCTGCACCTCAACTGCTCCTCCATCTGCTTTTGCTGCTGCTATGCCTGGACCAAGAAGAGATCATGTTTTTTGTTTAATTTCAGGACGTCAGCCAGAGCTCCAGCATGGGATTCTACTTTGAGGCATTCTTGCTATCGGCTGCCACAGTAACGAGGGAGGGGGGCATGGCATTTGGGTTGGGGAAGTGAGCTGGTGAGATGTGAACTCTCAAGAATAACTGTGCTGCTGAGTGGAGTTGTTTACATCCAGTCAAGGCCAACCGTCCTGGGACTCCAGATGGGCAGAATACCCGAGGAAGAGCTTCACATGACACTATGTGGGACATTGACTGGATACTCAGCAAGGGACCATGGGGGGAGAGATTTGGGGAAACTCTCAATCTGTAACGTTTGTGTATTTTGAACCAGATCCTGCCTTGCTTTCGCTGTTATCATTTCAGACTCAGCAAAAGGACCTCTTCTCTACATCAGTGGAGTTGTGTGTGTGTGTGTGTGTTCTTTCTTGGATTTTGAATGGAGGCAGGCCTGACATTAGGCAAGATCTCCTTAATTGGCCAATCTGGAGACCCCTGTCTACCGACGGGGCTGAACACACAACGCTGAATTTGACGTGCTGAATTCCTAAGGTTCCCCCACTGGGAGTAAAATACAGAGGGGATCCCAAAGCCCTGGGATTCTTCTTCCCAGCTCAAGTCTGGAATCACATGCAGGACTATGGAGAGGACTTCGCATCGGAGGCAGCCAAAGTGAGATGTGTCACCATGGCCCTGGAAGGGGCTGTTGTAGACTGGATGGTCACGCTCCCCAACAATAATGCCCCCCCCCGAAAAGAGATTACCACCACTTTAAGATGACGCTCCACAGGCCCCCTAGACCTGAATGCAAGACTAGGACCAGGATGAAGAGCATCAGCCGGGGAGGAGGTCAGTGGTAGGATACACCCAGGAGTTTCGTGAGCTGGTCTGCCACATGCATGGCTGGCCCCCAGAGGCCCTGATGGCGTGCTAGAAAGATGGGCTTAAAGGGGAAGTCTATCAAGGCTGCATCTCCTGAGGGGCCCCTGGGGACCTCCAGCACTGGTATGTGTTGGCAGACAAGGTGGAGATCCATCTGGCTGTTGCAGAAAATGACAGGCTTTAGACTTCTCAGGATACAGGAAAGGTTTATTTGGCAGCCAGGTTCAGAAAGCGAGCCCATGGCTAGCATTGCAAGTTCTGAACAATCTTCATTAGCGAAGCACGCGTTCTTATACATCCTCAAAAGCATTGCAACATGGAAACACCCTTACTCATTTCTTAGTGGTGACCTTGAGGAGAAAGCCTTATAAGGAGATGGGGTCTTACTTCTCCTTTTTTATAGGTACTGAGTACAAGTCTCTAAGCGAATTTTAGCTGACCCTTGTGATCTTGTGAGGCTATTGAACTCTGCGGTTAGGCACACTTTCTGTTCCTTTGCAAGCTGCAACTCTGCCTATGTGGCTTTTTAATATAGGAGTAAAGAGTCCCCGAGAGGCTGTCCAGCCTGACCCAGTAGGCTTCACACTAAATGTCCCAATCTCACTTTACATCCTACTTTATGGCTAGAGACCAGCCCTGTGGAAACCACGGCTGGAGCCAGCCTCCCAAGAAGCCCTGAAAGCTGCCAAAGGCAGCCAAACTGAGGTCAAATTCAGTCCCGACACAGCAGACCATGGTTTCAGGAAGGAGCGTATGAGCTGTTGGGGGAAGGGAAGCCTCCGAGGGCCTCCACTCTGGGAGGAAATCAGCTGCAGATGGCAGAGACCCAGAAGAAGAAGGAGGAGGAGGAGGAGGAGAAGGAGAAGGAGAAGAAGAAGAAGAAGAAGAAGAAGAAGAAGAAGAAGAAGAAGAAGAAGAAGAAGAAGAAGAAGAAGAAGAAGAAGAAGAAGAAGAAGAAGAAGGAAAACCTCCTGAAGAGCTTGCAGAACTGAAAGCAGCTCACACGACCACAGCTTTTACGGTGTTCAAAATTGTACGATAATTGTAGGTACAGAGAAATTCCTGCAGTCTTGGGAAGCCAAAAAAGTTTGAGTTCAGCTTGGAGTAGGAAAGAAAGAAGCTGTTTTTCTTTACAGAAACCGGCAGGGATTTTTGGGATAATTACGAAACATTGGGCAGAATAGGGAAGTTGAATGCTTGCAAATTGAAACTTTTGATCGCTTGTGTGGGGGGGGGGGTGAGGGGGGTGAAAAGAACAATCAATACAATAGAACTGGGACAATGGTCTTGTTGGGCATCTCTTTTGGATGAAATTTCTCCCTGCAGTTCAGCAACCATTTGTAACACGATCTGAAGACATTTTTCCTCGTAATTTGGTCAAGAAGCAAAATTGATCCCATCCAGAGTATTCACAGGAACATCTGTCTGCAGAGCCCCAGTGGAACCCATGAGGCATTTTACACCACAAATCGAAAGAACTTGGAAGCATGAAGGGCTTTGTGTTGAAAAGTGAAAATGAAGATTTTTAAAGCTATTTTCTTGGCAACAGAACTGAGAAAAGTGACTTTTGACCTGATTTCACAATTATAAACAGTTGTAGCACCCCCGCAGTCATGTGATTAAAATTCAGATTCCATTCCAGAATAGAATAAGAGAGTTGGAAGGGAACTTGGAGGTCTTCTAGTCCAACCCACTTCTCAGTCAGGAAACCCAATACCATTTCAGGCAAATGTTTATCCAATCTCTTCGTGAAAACCTCCAGTGTTTGAGCATTCACAACTTCTGGAGGAAAGTCATTCCACTGATTAATTGTTCTCACTGTCAGGAAATTTCTCATCAGTTCTAGGTTGCTTCTCTCCTTGATTAGTTTCCATCCGTTGCTTCTTGTAAATGTCTTCAGGTGCTTTAGAGAATACATTGACTCCCTCTTCTCTGTGTCAACTGTCTCATATTTATGACGGTCGCAGTGTCCGAGGGTCATGTGATCCCCTTTTGTGAACTTTTGACAAGCAAAGTCAATGGGGAAGCCAGATTCCCTTCGGCAATCTCAACCGATGTTTGGCAAGGCCTGAAGGAGCTGCCATAGTGACACCAGAACACCTCACTGGACAATGTGAGGAAAGAAGTCATTAATTAGAGAAAAACTGTTAGAGTTGGGTTTGCTTCATGCATGACAAAATGATGTACTCAATAAAGTGATGCTTAAAGAGATCTGATCTAGAGATCTTGTGATCTCTAGGCTGGAATACTGCAATGGGCTCTACATGGGGCTGCCCTTGAAGTGCATCCGCCGACTGCAGTTAGTCCAGAATGCAGCCGCGTGAGTGATAGTGGGCGCACCGCGGTTCGCCCACATTACACCCATCCTCCGCGAGCTGCACTGGCTACCTGTCGATCTCCGGGTGCGCTTCAGGGTACTGATGACCACCTTTAAAGCACTCCATGGTAGTGGATCTGGGTACTTGAGAGACCGCCTTCTGCCGATTACCTCCCTTCAACCGATCAGATCGCACAGACTGGGCCTCCTCCGAATTCCATCTGCCAGTCAATGTCGACTGGCGACTACACGGAGGAGAGCCTTTTCTGTTGCAGCTCCGACCCTGTGGAATGATCTCCCCATCGAGATTCGCACCCTCACCACCATCCAGACCTTCCGCGCAGCCCTTAAGACCTGGCTCTCCCATCAGGCCTGGGGATAGGTTCCCAATTTACTCGCCCGAGTGTTGACTGTTGAATGCAAGTTGTGTTTTATTATTTTATTCTGTTCACATATTGTCTGTCTTTGGTATTGCACTCCCTTCCCTGTGATTGTAAGCCGCCCTGAGTCCCCTCAGGGAAAAGGGCGGCCTATAAATCTTAATAAAATGTCCAAAAAAAAATATGTCCAAATCATTTCAACTTGCTGGTTTGGTTGGGTCAGAAAACCTGACAACCAGAACTTGTGGGATCTTCTAGAAGGTATTGTTTATGGTCTAATTTTGAAAGCTGCCCAGAATATAAGAATAACATTACTCTGTATAAGCTGAATAAATAAATGAATTGCACAAAACAAATTGCAAGCACAGTAATAAGAGGGTTCCACAATTTTGCAGCCGTGATGTTTCTCACACCAAAGAGGCCGTCCTTGTATATTTAGCAGAAGTTTGTCTAGAATTCTCTTCACTTCTTCTTCAAACACCGGCCACCAACATGTCCAACAAGAGCATCCTTGGCTTGTGGTTATCACTCGTTCTCTTTGGGGCTGGTAAGTTGTGTCTCTTTTACTTATGTTTCTAGCGTTAGTTTCAAACCAGGACTGAAATTTGGGGCTCAAAACATGGTTTGTTTCCTTGACTATAACTTGGATCATTACTGGAATAGATACAAAACTCTGGAGGATCTTGGAGTCCATTGAAAACTGCTGAGTTGGGGAAGATTTTTAAGAAAAAGGCAGATAAGATTGAAAATACAAATTTTATAATAAGAGATGGACAATATTTTCCCCTCTTTTCTTTGCAAAACATAAGAAACATAAAGATGATGCCATTATTGGTGTGTTCATATGGGTGGATTATCTCACTCGACAATACAGATTTAATTAGCAGGAGTAAAAACCCAATTTCAGACAAAATGTATTAATAATGGAAGTCCAGAGCACATAAGTAAAATTGGCAAAATCCCAAATAATTTTTCAATCAACATGGTAAAAAGATTGTATAGAATCTTCTAGATATGGGAAAGACATTAAAAGATGGGATTTAAATCAAGAACCAACAAACCAAGAACCAACTTGGTAAAATTTTAATGAGGACAGACAAAAATTGATTAAAAATACATAATTACTTATAGTCTTATAAAATGGAGGAAGAGCAAGTCAAAGAAACAAAGATTGTATGGCCAAATGTTTTTTTATTATAATATAGAATTAGAGAAATGGTAAAAACTTTGGGATATTTATAAATTGACTATGGCTTTGGCATACAAAGAGAATCTTTACAAAATCTTTTACAGGTAGCATTTACTGCCGGCAAGACTGGCCAAAAAAATTGTTTAGCAATCTTTCTGCCAAATGCTGGAAATTCAAGCAATCCCCAGGTACTTACTATCATATGTGGTGGCCGTGCATTAAAGCAAGAAAACTTAAACATTGGGAGAAAATACATACCTGGCTGGGAAAGATTCTTCAACAGAATAAAGATCTGAAACCAGAAATAAGTTTGTTGGGCATAATGCCCGGAGGGTTATGATAAAGGGACCACATATTTAATTTTATATATACTAACAGCAGCAAGGATCATATTTGCAAAATACTGGAAAAATGAGAACACCCCACCAGGTGAAGATGTAATTCAAAAAAAAATTAGACTGTGCTGAAATGGACAGACTAACTCTAAAAATAAAAGATAAAGAAGACACAGAATATTATTTGATTTGGAATGGATTTTATGATAGGTTAGAGACAAGAGGTAGAAATTAGAGAAAGAAAGACTATGAATGTTTGTATTAAAAAAAGTTTATAACTACAATTATTACAAGTAACAAAAATGTAATTAAGTCAATGTAAAAAGAAAGTTAGTTCATTAAAACTACTTGGTTATAGCATTATTATTGTCATTAGTACATGTGTTATTATATAATTATTATTGGTTTATGTGTTAATATTTATTATTATTTTTTCACTGGTCTTTCTTTTTGCAAATGGTACATCCCGACAATATACTGTGTTCAATATACTGGATGAATAAAACTTTTAGAAAAAAACTTTGTAGCCTCTGAGATCTCAAACACATTGTAAGAGCTCCTCTCCTAACTTAAGAAAATGAAGACTCTTGAATTTGCAATTAGCAGAAGTGGAAAAGGAAGGAAACCAGTTGTAAAATATCAGTTCTCACAGGCACTGCTAATAAATTGACTCCAAGCCCCCTCCCCCTCCTCCCAATTGAGTGGCAGTATCACTTTTAGGGACCTGACACACATATAACCTAAAATATCTATTCACTTAATTTCCTAAATATTTCGTGTTTTACTGTTTTTCAGAGCAAAGCCCTACTGATTTGTAAGGACAGGCCGTGTATATTTTAATAATTATTCAAAGGAACATAACTTCTGCTTATGTCTTTCTCTTTCAAAACCACAGTCTGGGTTAGAAAATACATACATACTTTCATAATATCCAAGAGCAATTTACAGTTTGAAATATGTTTTGCTAAGTCCTCGCAGTTACAACTGGTCAGCAGGAGCGAGAGCGGTGCCCATTGGCTATGGCACAGGCAGGAGATTGTGGCCACCCGATTGGTCACCCGTGTCAGTTTCCACATTGCATGCTGCACCCTCGATTAAGACTGTTAGATGAATCGTGTGTTTGCTGTGGTGTGTTGTGGAAGCACTGCTGACCTGGTCAGCTGAGTCACAGCTGACAGCGAAAGAGTCCTCTCGGGGTCTTCCCGCTCTCCTGTCGGCCCACTGGAGCGATCAGATGGCTAGTCCGCAGATGGCAGTGTTGCTCGGCAAATGTTGGCTAAGTGGCCCTTCTCTCCGCACATCCTGCAGATGGCTGCCTTATATTTGCACGGAGCTCTGAAGTGGCTCCCACCACAGCCCAGGCCCCCTGCCTGAGGAGATTTAGCAGAGTAACCTCAACGACTGCCTGGGTTTTGAGGCGGCTGACCTCGTCATCTTCTGCCATCTCATTCACATCTTTCGTGTCCTGTTGGTTCACCAGGACTGATTTGGTGGCGGGAACTCCAACTGACTGAAATCTCTGCATTTCTGCCGGGGACCTGTCCGACATAGCAATAGCAATAGCAGTAGACTTATATACCGCTTCATAGGGCTTTCAGGCCTCTCTAAGCGGTTTACAGAGAGTCAGCATATTGCCCCCAACAATCCGGGTCCTCATTTTACCCACCTCGGAAGGATGGAAGGCTGAGTCAACCCTGAGCCGGTGAGATTTGAACCGCTGAACTGCTGATCTAGCAGTAGCCTGCAGTACTGCATTTAACCACTGCGCCACCTCGGCATCCCTGGTGCTCAGGCTTTGTCCATGTCAATCTGTAGGATGAGCTCTGAGTGGGCAAGCAATCGGCGCTGAAGCCTCATGTCTCTCAGCCCACAGACCATCTGCTCTAGTAGCGCCTCATGGAGGTTGCAGAACTCACAGTGGATGGTCGCTGTTCAGAGGGTGCTATGTATTGATTGATGGTTTCCCCATCCCTTTGAATGCATTGTTTAAACCAGTGGTAGTCAACCTGGTCCCTACCGCCCTCTAGTGGGCGTTCCAGCTTTCATGGTGGGCAGTAGGGGTATGCTGTAACTCTGCTTTATAAATTTTATAAAGTTACTTCCCTACTTTATAAATCACCATGATGTGGAACTGGTGGGCAGTTAAAAAATTGTAATACTACCAGAAATACAAAAGTGGGTGGTAGGTATAAAAATGTCTCCAGGCGATCCGTGAGGGAGCTCGGCCATAATGGTTCTTCAGCTTCACAATGAGTGTGTCCCGTGGAATGGCATAGGAAGGCATGGGGGCTGACAGGGCTCGAGCTGTATTGAACATCTCCAGACCGCAAGAGCTCAAAAACAGCCCCTTTTCCAGTCGCTTGACAGTTCTGTGAAATCGTTGGCCTGTAAGAAACATTCAAACCACTCCAAATAAGCTTCCCATGACCCATTTGCTGGGCTAAAGACCACGAAACTGGGAATCGCGACCATCCTGACTGGATCGGCTAGTATGAGGAGACCATTATGGTCCCGACAGAATGGTGAGAATTACTAAAGCTCTACATCAAAATCAGAGTCTTTCAGAATAACCAGTCCTGTGGACTTGCACTGAAGCCAAAAGATACTGGACTAAAATCCACATGTGGTTGGAGAAAATGATACATAAACAAATAGACTTTAAACCAGAGGTCTTTTTATTGGGAATTTTACCAGAAACCTACAACAAAGACTTAAAATATTTGATTGTAAATGTTGTAACAGCAGCCAGAATTGTATTTGCAAAAAACTGGAAAAATGAAACAATACCAAAAGAGGAAGAAATCATTCGAAAAATAATGGACTGTGCCGAAATGAGTAAATTGACATTTGAAATTAGAGAGCAAGAGGATGAACAATTTTATAAGATATGGGACCTGTTTTATCAATGGCTAAGGGAAAAAGAACAAAATTTTGGAAATGAAAAATGATATACTTATGCTTTAATTGGAAAAAGTAAATGATGATATAATTATGCTGTGAAATAATTCAACAATGATATAAGGAAGTACTAATATAAGGTCTGGTGATATAATGTATAAGGTTAAGAATTTATTATAATGATATTTCGCTGCTGATAAGGTAATTCTAGTAGGGGAACAAATGAAAACTGGTATATATAGGCAGCGATGCCTTGTTGAACAATGAAGGAATAAGATCTCTGTTTGAAGGTATGAAATGCAAGGTTAACAATGAATAGAAGTATATTCTCTGGGGGAAAACAATGTTAATGTTAACTGAATATATATGGTAGAAGGAAAATGAGACCTTTAGTTACATTAGAGGAAATATCTGAGATGGTAAACATTATTTGAAGATGTAGATGTTAAAACAACCGTAATCAAACGACATGCTGCATGTGATGATGGTTTTTTTTTCTTTTTCTTTTTTTGTTTTTGTTTTTGTTTTTTTTTTTGTTTTTGTTTTTTTGTCTTTTTTTCCCCCTTCCTTTTTGGACCTTTTTTGTCCTTTTTGGCCTTCCCCCCTCCCCCCACCCTTTTTTTTTTTCTCTTTTCCCCTTCTCTTTTTGAACTTTTTTTTTTGTCCTTTTTGGCCTCCCCCCCCTTCCCCCACCCTTTTTTTTTTTCCTCTTCCTCTCTCCCTTGTTTTACTTTGTTGTTTTTTGTTTTTTAAACCCTAGCTTATTGTGGTGCTTATTAAATATACAATAGAGAGATACGGGATGTATAAACTTAGTAGGGATGCACCTGTGATTAAACGACATATTGTATGTGAAGATGGGCTTTCCCTCCCCCCCCTTTTTTTCTCTCCATCCTCTCCCTTTCCCATTGTTGTCTATGTAACCAAAAAATAAAAATAATTTAAAAAAAAAAAAAAGAATAACCAGTCCTATTGAAAGGAATCAGCTTTTGTGAGCGGCTCCCAACTTTAACACTCACAATGGACTAAATAGACTGAGGTGGAATTTAATCAAAATGTCAGCCCTGAAGCAAACCTGGCTCAGGCCATCTTGGGGACTTCAGGATAGTCAAAAGGCAGAAGAAGGGAAAGGGAAGGGAAAGGTAGATAGCTGGAGTTTTGTAGTCAAGACAAACAAGTTTCCTGTGGGAACCAAGGACATAGCAACAGGTGCCTGAGAGAGAGGAGTAATGCAGTAACCAAGCAACCAGCCAGCACCTCAATTGGACAATGTGACTGATGACTTGGGGGAAGGGGGAACTTTCACTTTTTAATTAATTGAAAACCACCGGAACTTTCAGAGTCAATTTTCAGTAGTTGTGCCAATATCTCCAATAAAACTGTTCTTTGAGGAATGTACCAGCCTTAAGGTTCTGCTTCATATGGGTGTACTGCTTGGAAATACTGACATTAAACCAACTCTCCTAATTCTCCACTCCAACCAGAGCTGCTCTCTTGAGTCCTGAGACCTACTGCTCATCCGATTTACTGAGGGAACAAGAAGACTCAGGGAAGACTGCAGAGATGGAGAAGAAGAAGAGAAAGCTGCAGGCACTAGCATTGCACCCTGGAGAGCCTGAAGACCCCCATGGAGAGCCAGCAGGTGGTAGAAGTGATGGTGGAGATCACCTGGAAAATGACCCAGCTGAAGGTCCACACACCTGACTACCAGAGATCTGCACCAGGCAGAGGAGGACTTCAGATGCCAAGGTTCAGTCCAGGAGGGACCTCCCAGTGAGCTCAACGAGGGAATTGGTGACCGCAGTTCTCCAGTGAAGAGCGAAGGGACCGCTGGACCTGAATGAGTTGGGGGACTGGATATACTGGATGGAATTTCACAGACAGACCTTGGAGGGACTAGTGGAGAGGTTCAACTGAACGAGTCTCAAACACGGGCCTGAACGGACAAGAGTGATCATGAGCCAATCTACCCTGAGGTTCCCTCCCCAACAGGACAAGGCTTCTGCTTCAGCAGTTTTTAGGCCTGGCATGGCCGGACAAATGGGCCCCCACCATTTGGTGGGAAGGATGTAACAGAAAGCTGAGACTGGGAGTGGGCCCTCCCCTCCCTCCCAGTGTTGCTGTGGGGGAAGCTGTCCAGTAGATGAATGGCATTGAGTGAAGCGAGAGAGTTGCAGCTACATCTGAGCCACTCCCAGACACTCCCCAGGTCCCAAAAGAATACCAGGACCCAGTAGGGGTATTTAGTGAAGAGAAGTGTAATACCCCACCCACACCACAGACTGCCATAGAATTGGAACCTGGGGAGAAATTACCTAAGCCGAAGATGTACTCCATGACCCCCAAAGAGATGAGAGAGTACATCTACATGAATCTAGCCTGGGGATTCATTCAACCACCAAATCCAGAATGGCCGCCCCAGTCCTCTTTAAAGTAAAAAAAAAAAAAGACAAGTCAATGAGGCTAAGCATGGAGTTTACAAGAATAAACTCTGTTTGCATTGAAAATACATACCCACTCCCCCTCCTGACAGTGACGTGCGGTGAGGTTCATGGCCAGTGAGGCAAGCTGGCAAAAGCCGCCCTATGTCTGCCAGTGCTGGGGCTTCAGTGGGGCTTTCCGAAAGCCCCGCCAAAGCCCCGCCACTGTGTCCACCATAGAGCAGGACGCATCCCGCTCTATGGCGGACTCAGCGCCGGGACTTTAAAGCCCTGCCGCCAGGGCCCTGCCACCACAGTGAACCACTGCTCACCTCAAACATAAGCGAGATCAACACGGAGAGCACCAGGCAGTAGCCGATGTCAGCGTGGTTGTGGATGAGAAACTCCTGGCTGAAGAGCGGGTGGCTCTTCGCCCACCTGCGGAACGCCATGGGCGGTAGGGACGTAAGCGAGCGCTCAAAGGGAAAAAAGAAAAAGCAATGTTTTTAGGTCTCAACCTCCAACCTCCAAGTGGCAGTGTAACTTCTTTTCCCTCTAAGATTACTACCCTCTTTATATTCCTTTTATATCTTCTTTATGTTTCAGGCTTAGAAGAAACAAAATTCTTAAATGAAACAAAATAAAAAGAAAGAATCCATACCAATCAGTATTGTAGAAATAAAGGAAAGATTTAACCTATAGGAAAAAGAAATAGAAGAAGAAAATCTGATACTTTCACTTTAAAAAGTAAAAAATGTTCACAAAACTTCTATCAATGGAAAAAAATAAAATAAAAAAAGATAACACACTGTCCAATAATGCTTAATTTCGCCGCTTATTTCCTTTTTTTTACCAGTTTAATTTAACTTCAATCTTTTTTGGGCAGTCTTTTATAAAAATAAGATTTCCTCACCAGATGGACACACTTTCTCTTTCCGCTTTCCTTCTGTTGCAGAGCTGTCCCAACTTCAGCAGCTTGAGCCTGTGTTTATTGCCGCTGGCTTGAAGAGATTCTCTGGATTCAATCAGGGACTTTGCGATGTCCCTGAGATCAGCAAGACATACTCTTCCCTGTCACCTTCTTTTCGGGATGGTTTAGGTGTAAATGGACCGTCCAGCGGCAAAAGTGTCGACTGTGATCTTGGAGATTGGAGGTCGCACATCATACCGTCGTGATGTCAGCCCCTTTCGCAGGTCGCGGAATTCTTTGATGCATTCAGCCACCATTCGGCGTCCTTCCCTGATGTGCCTGATGCTGTCTCTGGCCTTTTGGTCAGATAGGGGGTCTTCCGTCTCAAGGCCATCATAAAGCAGTTGAAGTTTCAAAGATCTGGGGTGTCGGAATTGGGGAGAGTCACCATTCAGCTTTTAAACTTTTAAAAGTATGCTGGTACTATTTTATATCTTGGGGTTTAAATTCTAGGAATTCTAGGCTTTTTCAGATTCTCAATTTTCCAGGAGTATAAAATTTGTGGAGTTGGGAAGGACCATGAGGATCATCTAGTCCATCAAAACTATTCCAAGGCCCCTACCTTGCTATTTCCACTCTGATTGGAGGAGGAGAAATGGTAAGCCAGTAACAAGGGCATCCTGTGAGGGGATTGGTGACAATTTGCTGCAGCCAATTATACTTGGCCAACTTGCTATGGTCAACTTGCCATGGGACAACTCACCAGTCAACTCATCCTGGGACAACTCACTGGAGGACAGGAGCTACACTAATATCAAGGAAATGGTGGAATAGAATCATTCAAGAAAGAACGCAAAAGGAGGGACGAGTTGAAATCTGGATGACAAAAATGAAAATAAAATTAATTTTTGTTTATTTCAAATAATTAAATTTTATTGTGAAATAGTCCCACAGGCAGTTGCCCCTGGTGAGTTGGCCACAGCAAGTTGGCTGTGGCAAGTTGTCCCATGCCACAGATGGGGTTCCAGGAGACCAGCCTGGTAGCAGAAAGAGGCTAAACCCAAGCAAAGCTTCTAATGATCACTCGGGTGTTCTCCAGGACAGTCCTTCCTGTGGCCTGGTCATCCTGAGGCTTGGCGGACTGTTGAGTCTCTCTGGTGGGGCAGATCCTCCTTTTAAGCAGGCTCAGCTCCCACGTGGGACATTTGAACCCCACTTGCTACTCTATGAAAGAAAGGCCATTGCCCAGAGAGCCCTCATCATATTTTCTATCTTGGAGCCATTCTGTCCTTGCTCGCACCTAAATAATCAGACTTCGCTTCGCTATGCCTTTAATCATTTATAATTAGTAAAAGTACACTTGATTTCTACTCGTGGAGTCTCATGGTCTTCTTTCCTAATTATCTAATGGAGAGGATCTGACAGTAAGCGAAGTCTGATTATTTAGGCGCGAAAGCGATTAATATATAGAATAACCCATTCCCCACCCCTTGGCCTCACAGCTACAGTCCAATCATAATTCTCCCAAGTGTCAGGTGTGAGATAACTTCAAAAGGCATCACGAAGATGGAATGTCGGTGCCCTTAGTCCAGGCGGGAATCTCCTACGCATGCGTAGTCCGATAGGCAGCTGAGCTCCAGAATCTTCCTCCAGCACAATTAGTAACCCCTCCCAAATACCATGCCCTCCCTCCCCGTTTCATGGCAGCTGAAGCAACAGCAAAGCAGAGGCTGACATCCTCCTTTTAAGCAGGCTCAGCTCCCGCGTGGGACATTTGAACCCCACTTGCTACTCTATGACAGAAAGGCCATTGCCCAGAGAGCCCTCATCATATTTTCTATCTTGGAGCCATTCTGTCCTTGCTCAGAAAAGGCTTCCAGGGCCAGAAATGGGATGCATAGAAGGTCTCTTCTCACCCAACTTTGAAGGATTCCTCTTTCTTCTTGCAGGAACGTTTGGAGCAGAAGAACTGAATGGCATTCTGGGGGAGTCTGTCACATTCCAAGTGAAGACCTCTCCACCATTTCAAACAATTTCCTTGAATAAAATTGTCAACAGCAATACTATAAATGTTGCTTTGATGACCTTCAAGAAGCTGCCATGTGACTTCTTGTTCCTCCGCCCAGACTTTCAAAAGCGACTGAACATCTCCAGTGACTGCAGAAATTTACATCTTGGCCCTCTAAAGAAAGAGGACACTGGCAGATACAGTGCAGAAATGTTTTTACCAACTGAAAGGACAGAGGTCGAGTCCTTTGATCTGCGAGTTTTTAGTAAGTATCCCAGAGACAAATTCCTGGAATCTCTCCTTTGCCCAGGAAGATGTGGAGAGGTGGGGGAGATTTCTGTTGGAGGATGGAGGGCTATTAGAAGCTGAAATCAAGCAATATCTTGCACCCTTGGAAGGAGGTCTATGGGGGTCCATCACAGTTCCCTTCAGGCTCCCCTGCCCATGGGGCACAGGCTGGACTGGATCAGGCCAAAAGTGGATTCCCGTGAGGATGAAGAGAGAGGCAGGTGGGATTTGAGGCTGGAATCTCCAGAGAGTCAGTTCAGGATCCTCTTTGTGGATCTGGTGGGAGTGGTTGGACCCACAAACTCTTTGGGGAAGAGTCAGGGGGTCCTTGAGGGTCTGAGCCTGGAGCCTCATCCTCTTGCCCTCAATCCATGGCTTGGTATAAACAGGGCTTGGAGGAAGGCAGAGGATGAAGGGTACCTCCCCCCACAAATGGTGGGCCTCTCTTCACAATGAGTGTCCCATGTGAGAGGGGAGAAATTCATTGTCAGAGAAATGAGTGACACATATTTTTCCTGCTGTCATTCAAGCAAAACTATTCATTGACACTCAACTGTTGCTGCTTGGCCTTCCTCCTTGGCCTTCTGCTCTTTCACAAATGGTGTCTCTCCATCTCTCCTGCCAAGAACGTTTGGTGGACTCTGAGCTGAAAGTGACCTGCACTCCTGAGGGGACTGGAAACAGAACCTGGCAGCTGACTTGCTCTACAGGGACCTGGGAAGACAGAGTGAACATCGGCTGGACCTCATCTGCCCAGAGCACAGGTCCTACCCCTGGGAGCTCTGTGATCCGGTTTGTCCCCCAGGAGTTCAAGGCAACATGCAGAGCAGAAAACCCTGTTAGCCAGGCATCCAGGACAGTCTCCTTAAAGGAAGTTTGTTCAGGTAAGTTTTTCTCCTCTTAAAAGAGCCCGTGAGACCAAAGATAAATCTGAGATTCTCTGGAATGGTATAAGGTCTCCTGATGGAGGAGGGGTCTCAAACTCAATTTCATTGTGGGCCACGTAGGGATGAAATCCAGCCGGTTCTGACAGGTTCTGGAGAACCAGTAGTGGAAATTTTGAGTAGTTCGGAGAACCGGTAAATGCCACCTCTGTCTGCCCCCCCCCCCATCTATTCTATGCCTCCGGAGACCCAGCTGATGGGGAGGGAATGGGGATTTTGCTGTATCCTTCCCCTGTCACGCCCACCAAGCCACGCCTACAGAACCACTAGTAAAAATGTTGAATTTCACCACTGGGGCCGCATCAGGGCTGTAGTTGACCTTGAGGGCCAGGTGGGCATGGCTGACTGGGTGGGCGTGTCCATCTTGATTCCACTCCCCCAATTGCTGGCATGTTTCCTCTTCACATTGGGTAGACTGGGCCAAAGTGCCATCGGCCAGCCCCTTACATCTTCCAGGACAGTCCCACAGGCAGGTTCCAAAGACATCACGGGTCGAATCCTGCCCACAGACCTTGTGTTTGACACCCCCCCCCATGGGGTTGGAGCAGGAGACCCCCAAGAAGACATAGAAAATCTTCCAACTCTGTTATGCTGTTACATTTAGCCGAGAGACCAAAGTTTCAGGAGAAGGTAGATCTTCCCATGCAGAAGAACCATGGGATTTGGAAAGGGGTTGAGCTACAACCAACAATCCAGAAATATGTCAGCATTCCAAATAGCACCCAAAATTAAATCAGAGTCTGTGGCAAAGTATTGCTCAAAGTTCCCATTTATTAAGAGAGCCATGTTGGCACATCTGGGAAAACCCACATCTGAAAGCTTCCCGGTTTTCCTCACCTAGTTGAACGTTCAAGATCTTGCCCCCACACCCATAAGTCCATCCCATGGTCCCATCTTCCATTGCCGTGCTGGCAGTTCCACCCATCCAGTTCCAGTCAGGTATAGACACAAAGGATGACCTTGGCTTTCTAGAAAAAAATTTATTTTGGGTACATAGTATTTAACTCCGTAGAAACATAAACAAAACATAGTAGAATGGAAAGGCCAAAGATCCAAAAGAAATATGGCTGCAGGCCTGACAGGCAGCCTCTCCTCAGAAGAAAAGTGTTTCCTGAAAAGAGAATAATGTAGAGGTTAACATAAGCAGAACTAACCACCTCCCCATCTCCCCCAGGGGTGCCTGGTCACTTATCGGGACACTTATCATGGAATTGTTTTACTAACTTATCAGCTTTTACATTCCAAGTTTTCACCCAAGTAGCTTCGGACAAAGGGTACCCCTTCCGATGCACTAAATATTGCAAACGGCCTCTGTACAACCTAGAGTCTAAAATTTTCTTCACTTCACAGTGTGCTTCTCCTTCTATCGCTAATGGGGGAGGGGGAGGCTGGGTGGAGGGTCTTAGGCTGGATCCAACTACTGCAACTCCTTAGAGGCAGTAAATTCCGAGGCTTCATCTTGCAGAGCTGGTTCCGATTGTGAGGGAGGCTCTTTGCGCCTGGCTCCCAGCTGGCTTTCCCTCTCTGCAGACTCTGCAGCCTCCACCATGGCTTTGGAAGGCACGTAGATGGTCTTGACATAGATAGGCATCATCTGCTTCTTTCCCCATGGCTTTCGTCTCCTCCTCCGTCTTCACTGAGTTTCTCCACTGCCCAAGCTTGGGTCAGTGTTGGGGCTCAGAACCCCGAACAGCACCCCAATTTTCAGGGTAGCTGGTCAAGTGTTTTAAGGGAGATTCGGGTTAATGTCGGGGTTCCAAATAGCATCCACACAACAGACCAAGTCATGCTGTCCAATAGCTCACTGACGGTGGTCCTTTAGTTCATTGCTGAGTGCAATTATAGCTCTGGGATAAAAGTTATTCAGAAGACGTGTGGTCCTAGTTTTGATTCTTCCGTATCTTCTGCCAGAAGGCAACAGCCTAAAAAGATTGTAAGCAGGATGGGAAGAGTCTCTGAGTTGCTCTCCAACAGGGACACTGAATCGGGAGGAGGAACCTGGAAGGATCCTCAGACGAGGAGTCAATATATTTTGCAGCTTGGTAGAGTGTGGTTTTACTTTAAGCTAGTTGGCCATTCACATATCCTGTGTATAAAATCAGGAGGTTAATGCTTCAAGCCCTTCAGTGGCATTTGGTGAATGCGGTTAGTCAACTCATTTTGCAAGCCTTTTAACGCAGAGACATGATGAAGATCGCACTGCATGCATTTCCTGTTCTACTTTGGCTCTCATTCCTCCCATTTTTGTTTGCAGTTGTTTTGTGTTTGTAGTAAAGAATGGAGGAAAATGATTGTAAAATTAACCAGGCTTAACAATAGGCTTCAGAGAGGGTTAATGGGGTCTTTTGGCTGTTAATCGGATGGCTTCCCCCAACCAGAGATGCTCGATTTCTCACTGCCTGATCTCTGTTTCCTTTCGATCTGCTCTCTTCCACTTGCATTCTGCCCATCACGCTGAACCCCAGAAGAGAGACCTGGGACGGAGGCCCCCCAAGTGAATGGTGAGCTCCACCCCCTCCTTGTAACTTCCACCCTTCCTGCTGTCTGTAAAAGTTCACAAACCCCAAGAAACTTTGGAGTTATCAGTCACATTGTCCAATAGAGATGCTGGCCAGTTGCTTGGTTACTCTGCTCCCCCTCTCTCTCAAGCACCTGTGTCCTTGGTTCCCACAGGAAACTATTTTATTTGGACTACAAAACCCCAGCTATCTCCATTCCCCCCTCACTATCCCCTCTAGCTGGACAGCGGACAGGGATATTTTGAATTACTCAAGTGTCCTCCAGATGTATTCTTCAAGTGGCCTGGTCTTCCTGAGGCTTGGTGGAGCTTTAGGTCTCTCTAGTGGAGCAGATCTTCCTTTTGAGCCCCAAGAGAAGGACTCAGCTCCCACATAGGGCTGGTGGCTCTTCTGCTGCAAGGGGGCCCTGAACTGTCCATTCTCTGGTGTTTAACGTGCTCTGTGACTCTTTTTCAGGTCAGACCGAGAACTTCTACCAGCTGCCTCTCTGGGCCCTGCTGTGCCTTAGCAAAGTGGGAAGCCTCCTCCTCCTTGGCTGCTTGTGGCTCATTCTGGTGGTGAAATCCAGGAAAGGTAGCCTCCTAAGGAGGATTTCTAAGGAAATCAACCGTTCTCTTTTCCAGAAACAGAGCAGAGAAGGCATTGGAATGACCGGCTCCCTTTCCTGCCACCCACCTCAATCATGGCAACCTAGAACCCAGGGCTGAGGGGCTCCGGTTTAGTCCCCATGCCACAACCCTGCGCCTTGTGCTCACTTTTGCAAGGCCTGGTCATCAGAGCTTCAGCCCCCTGGAGTCCCCCCCCCAGCTGCTGAATGCCAGGTGGTTCTGCAATAAGGCACAGATTCCATCCCAAACCCCAAAGTATCAGGGTTTACTTGACATCCATGCCCCCTTGGAGAAACCCCCTTCCTCCAAGACATCTGTCTCTTTCTGAATACTTTACTCTCACGGATTCCGTGTGTATGCCTTGCTGCAGAGCCACTGACCACCAGGACATGGACAGCTCCTAAAGCTGATGGTTCCTCTCTAATCATCTGAGCTAAGAGGTCCATGGCTTCAGTTCCTGGTAGAAGGTTTGAAGCCCAGAGAATAGGATCTCGCCATATAGGTCTGTTGATTTCTAATATGGACAGCAAAGATCCCATGATGCCTCCTGGTCAGTCCAGGAGCGTAGCCTTAGAACTGAAGATGCCAAGTGACCCATCAGAACCAGATTAGTTGCTCTTCGTCCATTCTGGTCCCATCAAGGTCATCAGGGCATGACTGGTGTGGTTTCAGTCCAGTGGTGAGTTTCAAAATTTTTTAGAACCTATTCTGTAGGTGTGGCCTGTTTTGTGAGAGTGGCTCTGTTGTCATGTGACTTGGTGGGAGTAGCTTGGCAGTCATGTGACTGGGTGGGAGTGACTTGCCAGTCATGTGACTGGGTGGGAGTGGCCAAGTCGATGTCATTGAATTCTTTGCCCCAAATAATGACCTATAAAAAGAAGATATAAAAAATGAAATTTATTATTTTGTGCACTTACTACTTAAATAAGAATAAAACAAGTACACAAAATAATAAAACAGCTACTTAGAGAGGAAATATGGCTGTCCTTCTTGGTCTTCAACATTACCAACCACCTTACACACACACTTCCAGCCCCTCTGCCTCTTCCCTCTTCCTGGATATATAGGTCTGTTGGTTTCTAATATGGACAACAAGGATCCCATGATGCCTCCTGGTCAGTCCAGGAGAGTAGCCTTAGAACTGAAGATGCCAAGTGATCCATCAGAACCAGATTAGTTGCTCTCCATCCATTCTCGTCCCACCAAGGTCATCAGTGGGTGACTGGTGTGGTTTCAGTCCCATACCCAGTTCTGGCCCTTGACTTAGAGGTCCTGATATTCTGCTTCGTCCTGGTCTCTGTCGAACTGGGGCTCAACCACCATCTCAGCATCTCCGAAAGGGAAAGTTGGAGAGCATTCATCATCCCCTGCCTCCAGCCCCTCCCTGATCACTCTGGCCAACCAGCAGGTCTGGCGTTGAATTCACAGATGGTTCAGTGAAGAGCCCAGAGCACCTTCTCTTTTCCTCAGCATCCACAGCTTCAGACCGACCCCAAGTACCTCCACCACACAAAGCCTCTGTCATCTCAGCCATCCTTAGGGTCAACAGAGAGCTCCATTTTGAGTCCAGCTCCTTCACATTAGTAGGAAGACATGGATTCAAAATAAATAAATAATTGCTGTGGCCAAACTCCCCCTCCTCCTTTTGCCCCACCTGTCCTGTTCCACCTGGCAGCCCCTTGGACATCTGCCTTTCCTTCCTTCTGTCTCCTAAAGCTCAAAAGTCTCCTTGGTTTTCTTCCCAGCAGTTGGAGGATAGAGGCTTCCGACCCGATTCCTGCCAGCCTCCCAGAGGAGCCCATCACCACCTCCCAGGGTCAGAGCCCATAGCTCTCCCAGCCCCACATTGGCCGAAACTGATGGACTCCTGCCCTTCACTTCAGAGGCCCATGGACTTCCTCTCAGCTTTCAAGAGAAATCTTTGCAACAAGGGAGCTTCTGTGACTCACACAATGAGGTCTATTCTCGATTTGCCTAGTGTGAGGAACACAAACCATGTTGTTTCCCTCTGGCCACCCCATTGCCTCTCCTGCATCCCCAATCGCTGCGTTTGCCCTCGCCTCCTGCCGCTTCGCGCACGATGCTGTAAGCCACATCGGGGAAGCACTGTGGTGGAGAGAAGTGGCTGGGTCTGATCCTCCGGTGCCTCATCGCTTGATCTCACCAGGCTTTCAACAAGATCTTTGCAGCAGGAAACGGCAGGCGGCTACTTCCAGACTTTCTTGGTGCAGCTGGGCAACGCCTCGGTTGCTCAGGGAGACATTGAACTTCTCTCCAACGGGAGACACTGGCCTTCCACCTCACAGCCTGCCATGCCCACTGAGCCGACCCACGCCCAAAAATTACGAGCATTGGTTGAAAAATCATTAGAACTTCAAATGATCTTGATTCTATCCTTCTACTAATGCAGCCTAGAAATGCAGCAGCCGAATGCTTCTGGCACATATTTAAGTGATTGTCTACTACTAATTAATTACAATTGGTTGCTAATTAATTAATTCAGGCATGAATCCCCTCATTCTCCTTCACTGGTGCAGGAGCATTTCCTGAGTGAGGTGCGCAATCGGCAGGGCACCCTGGGGGCCAAGGCAGGGAAGGAGAGGGACCCCCCCACCCCGAATCTGAAGAAGTCGGGCTCGGACAAACTGAGCATCACCGTCTATGAAATTGTATCATGATTTGTCTTGTAACATTTATTAGGAATAAATTATGGATCCAATCGAGACGAGTCCAGGTAGACTCCTTCTGTGCGCCAGTCAGGTGATTGGGAAAAGGGGTGCAGTGCCAGGAGTCGGGGTAGGGTGGCAGAGATGCCCTCGTGGGTGGCCATATGTTCAGAGGGTCTCCTGGATGCCCCTGATCTGTTCCTTCCTTATTTATTTTGATTATTCCGTTGGGGAAAGTCAGCTCCCTGCAGACACCTGGAGCCTCAAATCTCCAACTTGGTGACTTTGAGATGCAGGGACTCCAACTCCCAGAATTCCCAGCCAGCATGCCCAGATTAGTTCCATTTGGATTCATGGGTTGTGGGGACTCTACGCTTGTCGGACGATACGGGGCAGCATCAAGTGGGTTTAGCTCCTTCTGCAATCGCCTGGTGAAATGGGTCCCACTTCAGTCGCTGACTTTGGATCCCCCAATGGGGGTCGTTGGTCTCTTGGGGGTCGAAGGGGCCTCTGCCCAGCCTCACTGGGGTCTGAGCCAGGACAGGATGCACTGAGGAGGGTCCCTTCCATCTTCATCATCTGTTCCTCTTTTTTCCTTCCGTTCAGTCGGGTCCAGTTCTCGAAGACTGTCTGAACATGTCCAGGAGAGGTTTCCAGGAGTTGATTTCCCTTGCCTCCTTTCTAGGGCTGAGAAAGAAGGGTTGGCCTAAGGTCACTAGGATGGCCCTCGCTAAGGGGAGGAAGAAAGGAAGAGAGAGAAAACAGGGCGGGAGGGAGGGAGGGAAGAAGAAAGGAAGGAGGGAGGGAAGGAAGGAAGGAAAGAAGGAAGGAAGTAAGGAAGAAAGGAAGGAGGATGGGAGGGAAGGAAGGAAGGAAGAAAGGAAGGAAGGAGGGAGGGAAGGAAGGAAAGAAGGAAGGAAGGTAGGAAGGAAGGAAGAAAGGAAGGAAGGAGGGAGGGAAGGAAAGAAGGAAGGAAGAAAGGAGGGAGGGAGGGAAGGAAGGGAGGAAGGAAGGAATAAAGGAAGGAGGATGGGAGGCAGGGAAGGAAGGAAGGAAGGAAGGAAGGAAGGAAGGAAGGAAGGAAGGAAGGAAGGAAGGAAGGCTTTGATGCCTATTGGAGAACTAGAACTCACAATATCCTGGTTATAGGCCCACAGTCATGTAGAAGCTGGAGTAGAATTCAACACGAAAGTCACCATATTTCAGTTATTGCTCCAAACTCCTTCAGTGATCTTTCAGGAGTGATCCAGGAGTGGAACTCACCTTTTACGGTAAGAATTCATCAAAACCTACAGCAGAATTTAAACTCACGGCTCCTGGTGATTGGTCCAAAGTCTCTCAGCCGCCTATCCTGAGGATTCCAGGAGGAGAACTGAACCTAATGCAGGAGGAGATTTCACCCTCTTTTAGTTACTTGCCCAAAGTTGGAATGGGACTGTTCACCTTGTACCTGTGTCCACCCCCAGGGTTCCTCCCCCAGCCATTAACCCCTACCATTTCTCCTCTGCTGAAACCACCCTGGCTGTACGCCCTGGCCAATGGGCCCCAGCCTCTTCAGTCCCAGACCCTTCCTCAAGGCCCATTAGGCCAAATACTGCTAACTCTGGGCTTTGGGGCTCAGGATACAGTTCACCGCCAGCCAATCAGAGGAAGGGAAGGGAGAAAGAGAGAGGGAGGGAGGGAGAAAGTGTTCTGTGTTTCCTCTCTGGGGGTTTGTTTCTCTGCCCAGTGGCCTCGGTCTGAGCTAGAAAAACCTTTGCATCTCCCTTCCTTTCCGCACATCAACAGCATCCTGCTGCGCTTTCCAAATTAACCTGTTTTGCTGTCTGTGAGATGTCCTGGTGGTCCCCTTTCCACTTACAAACTGGCAAATTCACCTGCTCCCCAAAGACGGAAATGGTGCGTAGAACTAATATAAGGAACATTCCGTCAATTCCATGAGGACATAACAGGGATAGTAATATTTAAATTTGATACTTTAACATAATCCCTATCTCAATGTAGTAGAATACCAATTTGAGAGAGCCTGAATGTGTGGAAACATGGTGAACTCTTAATAATACACATTTAAGCCTCTGGCTTGCTCACTTTCAAGGTGATGCACAGGTGGGGTGCTGAGCAGAACTGAATGGGAAGTAGGAAGCTTCTGTTGCAAATTAACTACTCAGAAGAACTCAAAATACCAGCTACACCTGTTATGTAGATGAATAAAATATTCCCAAAGATTTGAGGAATAATAACTATAGGACTTGGGTTTCTTTCCACAGAAGGGAAAGGAGAAGAATTCATCAAACCTACATCAGAATTTGAACTCACCGCCTCCTGGATTTTGGCCCAAAGTCTCTCAGCCACCTATCATGGGGATTCCTGGAGGAGAACGGTCCATGCCTAATGCAGGAAGAGATGTCACCATTTTTTAGTTACTTCCCCAAAGTCATTCAACTCTCTGTTTTGAAGGCTAAAGGAGTGGAACTCAACGTTTTGGGCAAGAATTCATCAAATCTACATCTGAATTAGAACTCATCTTCCTGGATTTTGGCCCAAAGTCTCTCAGCCACCGATCATGAGGATTCCTGGAGGAGAACGGTCCATGCCTAATGCAGGAAGAGATTTCAATATTTTTTAGTTACTTCCTCAAAGTCATTCATGTGTCTGTTTTGAAGGCTAAACGAGTGGAACTCACCTTTTCAGGCAAGAATTCATCAAATCCACATCACACACACACACACACATAGCATGTATCAATGGTGAAATTCAAAACTTTCCTCTACTGGTTCTGTGGGCGTGGCTTGCAGGGGGCGTGGCTTGGTGGCCATGTGACTGGGGTGGGCGTGGCTGCACAACTGACTCCCACGCAATGCAAAAGCAGCTGGACTTCACTCAAAATGTCCCCTGCAACGAGCAGGAACCCCGCAGACCATCAGGCACAGCTGATTGTCCCACAACTGCTGCTTGGAACTCCTTTTCCCCCCTTTCTGAAGCATTTCCCCATCGCCAGTTCAGGCCAAGGATCCCGTTCCACCCCTGGGATACATGGAGAGGCACACAGGCCCATATAAAGAAACACACCCAGGGAATCCGGGAGGGGCTTAGGCCGACTAGGGTATTCTGGGATTTGAAGTCCACCCCTTGTCAAGCAGGCCGTCTGGGGGATTCTGAGACGCCCCCCCCCCCCAAAGCCTGGCCTTCCCCATCCTTCAGCCTCAAAGAAAGGGAAGCGGAGTCCTCCAGCTTCAACCTGAGCGGCTACGGAAACTATTTGGCAGGGATTGTCAGTGGGGTCTCTTCAAAAACCCACCACAGAATTTTGCATTGAAATAAGAACACATTGACAAAATAGGAAAAAAGGGAAGGAAGGAAGGAAGGAAGGAAGGAAGGAAGGAAGGAAGGAAGGAAGGAAGGAGGAGGGAGGGAGGGAGGGAGGAAGGAAGGAAGGAAGGAAGGAAGGAAGG
>NW_028261398.1:2523387-2585887 GCF_051295495.1 Thamnophis sirtalis | reverse complement strand
ATCATCTCTAACACCTCTCTCTCTCTCTCTCTCTCTCTCTCTCTCTCTCTGTTATCTATGATTTACCATCTATGTCAGTGTTTCTCACCCTTGGCAATTTGAAGATGTCCTGACTTCAACTCCCAGAATTCCCCAGTCAGCGAATGCTGGCTGGGGAATTCTGGGAGTTGAAGTCCGGACATCTTCAAGTTGCCAAGGTTGAGAAACACTGTCCTATTGGTATCTTGTGATCGATTACTTCGCTGTTTGTATGTACACTTGAGAGCTTATGCACCGGAGACCAATTCCTTGTGTGTCCAATCCCTCTTGGCCAACAAAGAGTATATTCATTCATAACAATAAATAAAAAAATACATTCTTCCTTCTGAAAGACGCATCATTTGAGGGTGTCTTTTCAGCAGCTCCTTGATTTGCCCCCCGCTGTTTCTCGCCTTCCCAAAGCTGGAGATTTCCCTCCACGCCACCCCTGCCTCTTCTGATGCCCGTTTCTGCTCTCTGGCTCCCAACAGGTGGGTTACAGTGCCCAGGACCTCAAGGGCCTGACTGTGGAGCACACCATCGATTCATTCCAGGAAGGACACACCGTCATCCTGACCCTCAAAGACAAAGGTAGGAACTGTTGTGGCGGCAAACTCAGACAGTGAGGAGGGTTGGGGAGGAACCTGGGCCAGTCCTGGAGTCTGGGGAAGGTTTGAATTTGAGTTTGAGTTTCATTTTATTTATATGCCGCCCTATTCCCTACGGGACTCAGGGCGGCGCACAAACCCGAAGGAGGGGGAAGGGAAAAACACAAAAACTACAAAAGTACAGGGCATTTAAAAAACAACCCACAGCCACACCATTCGAGAGGGGAAGGGAACTCATCGACCCCAGGCCTGCCGACACAGCCAGGTTTTAACGGTGTCAGAACTTCTCCATTAGATAATTAGGAAAGAAGACCACGAGACTCCGTGGGTAGAAATCAAGTGTACTTTTACTAATTATAAATGATTAAAGGCATAGCGAAGCGAAGTCTGATTATTTAGGGGCGAAAGCGATTGATATATAGAATAGCCCATTCCCCACCCCTTGGCATCACAGTTACAGTCCAATCATAATTCTCCCAAGTGTCAGGTGCGAGATAACTTCAAAAGGCATCACGAAGATGGAATGTGGGTGCCGTTAGTCCAGGCGGGAACCTCCTACGCATGCGTAGTCCAACAGGCAGCTGAGCTCCAGAATGTTGTGTTTTTAAAAAACACAACATTCATACCATTCGGGTGGGTTACAGTCTTTAGCCCCAGGCCTGACGGGATAGCCAGATTTTAAGGGCTGTGCGGAAGGTCTGGAGGGTGGTGAGGGTACGAATCTCCACGGGGAGATCGTTCCAAAGGGTCGGAGCTGCTACCGAGAAGGCTCTCCTCCGCGTGGTTGCCAGTCGACACTGACCGGCAGATGGAACTCGGAGGAGGCCTAATCTATGTGATCTAATTGTTTGCGTGGAGGTAATTGGTAATAAGGCTCTGAGGAGGGCTCTGCGTCGGAGGCAGAGAGGGGGCCAGGGCCGTCTGACGGTTATCAGCTGCCTTCAGAGTCAGACATCAGTGAGGCAGAAGAACAGCTGGAGCCTGTTCCCAGCGTGCGTATGCGCAGAGCTGCCAGGTGAAAGGAACAGCTAAAGAACAAGGGTGGACTTGGGAGGAAGGCCACCGGTGGACGTTGAATGGCCCCTCCCAGAGGAAATAAATAGGAGCAAAGGGGGAGTGGAGTTGGCAGGAGACACTTAGTTCGTATTATTAGTGTGAAGAGTTGCTTATCTTGAGTTTGTGCCTCCCAGAGTCTCCTGGCCAAGTATTTCATTGTACAGCATTGCAATTAGAAGCTATTGACCTGGCAACTCTCCAAGGACTGATAAGGTCTGTGGTTGCAATTCACCTTGGAAAGACGTGTTTGCCGGGACTTTGCTGGATGGGAATGCAAGGAATTCACATTAGCCAATTACCTCCTCGCGACCTATCAGATCACACAGATTAGGCCTCCTCCGAGTTCCATCCGCCAGTCAGTGTCGACTGGCAACCACGCGGAGGAGAGCCTTTTCAGTAGTAGCTCCGACCCTTTGGAACGATCTCCCCGTGGAGATTCGTACCCTCACCACCCTCCAGACCTTCCGCACAGCCCTCAAGATCTGGCTATCCCGTCAGGCCTGGGGTTAAAGATTGTAATTCGTCCCCACCCGAATGATGAATGTTGTTTCTATTTTTAATTATGTACTGTTTTTATATGTCACTGTCTGTATTCCCTTCCCCACAAGTTGTAAGTCGCCCTGAGTCCCCTCAGAGAAAAGGGCGGCCTATAAATAAACTTACAATTACAATTACAATTACAATTAGCCAAATAAAAAGGGTGTTTTTTTGGAGTCTCTTTCGTGACTTGGTGAAGCCTAGGACAGAACAGGAACCGCCTTCCCCTCGGAGCCTCTCCCCACACTCCAGAGCTGGCCCAGCAGGTGTGGCAAATGGTTTTGGGTGCCAGCCCCGGGGGAAGGGGGGGGGAGCAGCGTTCTCCCATGGTCCTCCTCCAGTTGACCCCGGATTTCCCTTCCTTTAGGTGTCTTGGAGGAGGAAGGTGGCGATGTGTTGGTGAACGTCAACATGGTGGACAAGGAGAAGGCCAAGAAGAACGTGGAGCTGCGCAAGAAGAAGCCGGAGTACAAACCCTATGAAGAAGAGGAGAGCGTGGACGACATGGTGGTCGTAAGTCTCCCTCCGTCCTCTTCCGTCCTCTGGACTCCACAGCAGATCAGGGGTTTCTCCGCCTTCACCACTCTCAGATGTGTGGACTTCCACTCCCAGAATCCCCCTGACAGACGGATGACAGAGAGAATCTTCCATGAAGCGGATGCCACAGCAGAGAAGGCGTGCCTCCTGCCGCTGGCCAAATAGCAAGACCCCTTAGGCCAGGGATGGCAAACTTCCTTCTTATGGCGTGCCCGCGCAATCTCACCGCCCACCTGCACATGTGTGTGCGACCTCTGCCCAGCCTCTCCGGAGGCTTTCCTGATGCCTGGGGAGGGCAAAAACGGCTTCCCCTGGCCCTCTGGAAGGGTAAAAAAAAAATCAGCTGATGGCTGGTGTGCTCTCAAATATGGCTCCCTATGCCAGTGGTTCCCAAAGTTGGCAACTTTAAGACTTGCGGACTTCAACTCCCAGAATTCTCCAGCCAGCTCTGCTGGCTGGAGAATTCTGGGAGTTGAAGTCCACAAGTCTTAAAGTTGCCAACTTTGGGAACCACTGCCCTATTCCATAGGTTCACCATCACAGCCTTAGACTTATATACCGCTTCTCAGTGCTCTGCAGTCCTCTAAGGGGTTTAGTTAGGACCCTCTCTGGCTCCCAATGACCCCTCTCTTTTTCAGCCCTCTCTAAGTGGTTTTACAGAGTCAGCCTCTTGCCCCCAACAGTCTGGGTCCTCATTTTACCCACCTCGGAAGAACGGAAGGCTGAGTCGACCTTGAGCCGGTCAGGATCAAACTGCTGGCAGTGGGCAGAATTAGCCTGCAGTAGTGCATTTTAACCATTGTGCACCATGGAAGGAAGGAAGGGAAGGAAGGAAGGAAGGAAGGAAGGAAGGAAGGAAGGAAGGAAGGAAGGAAGGAAGGAAAGAAAGAAAAAAAATAGCATTAGCACTTAGACTTATCTAAGGTTGTTATCTAAGAAGGACGGAAGGCTGAGTCGACCTTGAGCCGGTCAGGATTGAACTGCTAGCAGTGGGCAGAATTAGCCTGCAATAGTGCATTTTAACCATTGTGCACCATGGATGGAAGGGAGGGAGGGAGGGAGGGAGGAAGGAAGGAAGGAAGGAAGGAAGAAAGAAAGATAGCATTAGCACTTAGACTTATCTAAGGTGGTTATCTAAGAAGGACGGAAGGCTGAGTCGACCTTGAGCCGGTCAGGATCGAACTGCTGGCAGTGAGCCATGAGTTAGCCCTGCAGGACTGCATTCTAACTGCCCATCGCAGAGGGAACCCAGAGCCAGATCCGATCGGACAGGCAAATGTTCACTGTTGCATGGAACATGGTTTTTTTCATTTGGGTGTGAACCCGGCCTTTGGGGTTTGCCGATTGGGGTTTCTGGCCGGATCTGCTACGTGAGCCCAGCCAAGGCCCCGGGTGTCCAGCCGAGCCGCCATTTTGCATCCAGATGTTTGGGCCGAAAAAGCAGAGCCCGGCTGGTTGCCTTGAGCCCCATATACCCCCCCCAAAGCCCCCTGTGAGTCACCCCCGCTTTCTCCCTTCAGTTCAAGCACAAGGGCGTCCTCTCCAAGTACGACGAAGAGATCGAAGGGGAGAGGAAGAAGTCCTTCAAGCTGGATGCGGTGGGCATGGCGGACGGCTCCCGGGAACGGGAGCTGCAAAACATCCGGGAGAGCCTGCAGAGTCGGGCCCAGTCCCTGGACCTGCCCAGCCTCCACCTGGCCTCGGAGTACTTCACCCCAGAAGAGATGGTAGGGTGGGAGAGACCCCCCCCCAAGGGCTGGGGGAGGCAGACCCCAGAGGCTGGCAGCTGGAGGAAAAGCCCTGGGGTGGCGGGGAAAGGGGCCCAGCCCGGATCGGGTTGTCCAGGCGGCCTGGGCTCTTCACCTTGGAAGGGGCTGGGAGGCGGGTGCCAGTGGGGCCGTTTGGATAGCGGGGGGCTCAGCCCAAGGGACCGCCCTGCGGGACTCTTAGCCTGCCTTCCCCTCCTCTGCAGACCACTTCAAGAAGACGAGGCGACGGGTGAAGAAGATACGCAAGAAGGAGAAGCCGGTTAAGGCTGACGACCTGATGCCCTTCGGCATCGAGAGCAACGAGCGGGATTTCGGGTCCAGGTCAGCCACGTGGCTGCTTGGGGGTGGTGGTGGAGGAGGGGTAGAGCAGGGGTGTCAATCTTAATTTCTGTTCTGACCAAGGCTTCCTGAGAGCCTGAAGCAAACTCCTTGTTCCCAAAAAACCTCCTATTAATTGACTGTGAATTCTGCTCATTCACCTCCAGCAAAGTCTTTCAAGGGAGGATTTACAGTCACAGACCTTATCAGGCTTGGAGAGCTGCCAGGCCGATCTCTCCAGAACTTGGCCAGAAGTCTCGGAGAGTCCACAAACCCATTAAGCGAACTAATTGTCTCTCTGCAAACTCCACTCCCCTTTCGCTCCTCTTTTATTCCCTCTGGGAGGGGCCATTCATTGTCCACCTGTGGCCTTACTCCCAAGTCAACCCCTGTTCTTTGGCTGTTCCCTTCATCTGGACACTCTGCGCATGCGCACACTGTGAACAGGCTCCAGCTGTTCTTCTGCCTCACTGATGTCTGACTCCCAAAGGCAGCTGATAACTGTCAGACGGCCCTGGCCCCCTCTCTGCCTCCGACACAGAGCCCTCCTCAGAGCCCTTCCCCCAGACTCCAGGACTGGCCCAGGTTCCTCCCAACCTCCTCACTCTCCGAATCTGCTGCCAGCCCCACTGGCTGCTGGCGGACCACAACAATTTCATTTGAGGGCCACATCAGGGCTGTGGTTGACCTTGGGGTGGGCGTGGCTGACTGGGTGGGTGTGGCCAGCTTGACACCACTCCCCAACCTGCTGGCATGTTTCCTTCGCACTGGGTAGACCGGGCCGAAGTGATGCAGGCCAGCCTCTTAAACTTTTGTAGGACAGCCCCACGGGACGGATCAGACCACATCGCGGGCTGTGGGGCCATCCTGGAAATGCAGCCCACGGACCCTGAGTGCGACACTGCTGGTTTAAAGGAATGGCCCTAGGCAGGGTTTGAAACCCCACCCTCTGTTTGGCAATTCACCCAAGTTTGCACAATTGGACCCCAAGAGAATCTCAATTCCACTAAAGCAGTGGTTCCCAAACTTGGCAACTTTAAGACTTGTGGACTTCAACTCCCAGAATTCTCCAGCCAGCTCTGCAGAGCTGGCTGGAGAATTCTGGGAGTTGAAGTCCACAAGTCTTAAAGTTGCCAAGTTTGGGAACCACTGCACTAAAGAGGTCCAAACTCCGTGTAGCAGCCAAATCCTTCACACCCAGTGAAGCCTGTGTGGACACAGCCACGGGTGTGGCTGTCCTCCCATGCCTGCTGTTGTGTTCCTTCGGGCCAGAAAACTGGCCGAGGGGAACAGCTGTGTCTCCGGGCCTTTCTCTCCCTTGCGCGCACGGGATGCTTGATGGCCGGAGCTGGGTTCACACAAATCCCTGAGCCAACGTGGGTGGCAGTTAAGGTGTTACGCTGTGAAGGCCTTAACCCAGGTCAGCCCCATCTCGATCACGGGTGGGAAGCTTCTTCGGCCCCGTCTTCTCATGCCTGACCCACTTCGTCCTGCCTCTCCCTAGGATCCGGGGCCGAGGTAAGCGGCGGGCGCCTGTGAAAGAGGAGGAGGAGGAGGAGGAAGAGGAGGTCAGCAGCAGAAACGGAGCAGGAGAGCAGCTGATCCAGTCAGATGACAATCCGGGTAGAAAAAATGGAGATCAGCAGTGAGGATGGTGAGTATCGCTGGAATTCAAATGCTGGGGGGGAATCAAATGGCATCTGGAGTGGATTAAATCTGGATCTACAGTTGCAAGAAAAAGTATGTGAACCCCTTGGGATCACAGGGAGTTTTGCATGAATTGGTTCATAAAATGTGCTCTGAACTTCATCTAAGTCCAATTTTAATATTTCTTTTTAATAATAATAATAAATCTAAGTCACAACAATAGAAAAACACAGTCTGCTGAACATCATACGACACAAACATTAGATGTTGCCATGGTTTAATTGAACATGTTTGTGTGTTTGTAAATGTGTTTTATTTTTCCATTTTCATTTTCGTACAGTCACATATATACTGTGCAGAACTGGGGCCATATAACATTAAACAATAAACACAGCCATTCCTCTTGTCAATAATACCCCCAAAAATAGAAACCCAATGTACCTCTTCGACCCTCCATACACCCTTTCCTTCGCCCCCCTCCAACTTTCCATCTTCCCTCCATCATTCCCCTCTACCCTACTTCCCCTTCCCCTCTACCACACCTCTCTCCCGATACACTCCCTCCCTTCCTTCTCACCCTCCCTCCCGTCCTCTCTCCCACCCTCTCTCCCCCCTCTTTCTTCTTTCCCTCTACTCCTCCCTTCGGTGTATTTCTACTATCTATTAATATATTCAGCTTGTCCTATTTTTACACTGGAATTAAAGAGCAACAGTATACAAGTGCCATCGCGTTACTTTAAAATCTAACACATACTATATATCTTCCCTCCCCCCACCCCCCATAACATGTAAATATTCACAGTGCAGGGAGGAAAAAGTATGTGAACCGTTGGACTTAATAACTGGTTGACCCTCCTTTGGCGGCAATAACCTCAACCAAACGTTTCCTGTAGTTGCAGATCAGACCTGCACAACGATCTGGAGTAATTGTGGACCACTCCTCTTCACAAAACTGTTTCAGTGCAGCAATGTTCTTGGGATGTCTGGTGTGAATGGCTCTCTTAAGGTCATGCCACAGCATTTCAATCGGGTTGAGGTCAGGACTCTGACTGGGCCACTCCAGAGGGCGTATTCTGTGCTGTTGAAGCCATTGTTTTGTTGAATTACTTGTGTCATTGTCCTGTTGCATCACCCATCCTCTGCGGAGCTTCAGTTGGTGGACAGATGGTCGTACATTTTCCTGCAAAATGTCTTGATAAACTCTGGAATTCATTGTCCCATCTATAACAACAATCTGTCCAGGCCCCGAGGCAGCAAAGCAGCCCCAAACCATGATGCTCCCTCCGCCATGTTTTACAGTGGGGATGAGGTTTTGATGTTGGTGTGCTGTGCCTTTTTTTCTCCACACATAGTGTTGTGTGTCTTTCCCAAAAAACTCAATTTTGGTTTCATCTGTCCACAGTATATTTTGCCAGTAGTGCTGTGGAACATCCAGATGCTCTTTTGCAAACTTCAAACGTGCGGCAATATTTTTTTTGGACAGCAATGGCTTCCTCCGTGGTGTCCCCCCATGTACTCCATTCTTGTTTAATGTTTTCCTTATTGTAGATGTGTCAACAAAATTTTTAGCATGTGCCAGAGATTTCTATAGGTCTTTAGCTGACACTCTAGGATTCTTCTTTACCTCATGAAACATTCTGCGCTGTGCTCTTGCAGTCATTTTTACAGGACGACCACGTCTAGGGAGAGTAGCAACAGTGCTAAACTTTCTCCATTCGTAGACAGTCTGTCTTAACGTGGACACATGAACATCAAGGCTTTTGAAGATACTTTTGTAACCCTTTCCAGCTTCATGCAAGTCAACAATTCTTGATCGTAGGTCTTCTGAGAGCTCTTTTCTGCGAGGCATGGTTCACATCAGACAGTGCTTCTTGAAACCAGTAAACCCAAAACAGGTGTGCGTTTTTAAAGGGCAGGACAGCTGTCATCCAATATCATCACACTGATTGGAGTCAAGGTTGGCTCACTCCTGGCTCCAATTAGCTCTTGGAGAAGTCATTAGGCTAGGAGCTCACATACTTTTTCCTCCCTGCACTGTGAATGTTTACATGTTATGTTCAATTAAACCATGGCAACATCTAATGTTTGTGTCGTATGATGTTCAGCAGACTGTGTTTGTCTATTGTTGTGATTTAGATGAAGTTCAGAGCACATTTTATGCCCAATTCATGCAAAACTCCACGTAATCCCAAGGAGTTCACATACTTTTTCTTGCAACTGTAAGAGCCACGGTGGCTCAGGGCTTAGAATGCAGGATTGCAGGCTGACTCTCCCACCTGCCAGCAGTTCGATCCTGACCACCTCAAGGTCGATTCAGTTTTCTATCCTTCTGAGCTGGGTAAAAGGAGGACCCAGATTGTTGGGAGCAAGAAGCTGACTCAGTAAACCACTTAGAGACGTCTGTAAAAGAACTGTGAAGCTGGATATAAGTCTAAGTGCTATTGCTATTGCCCTTCCTTCCTTCCTCCCTTCCTTCCCTTTCCCCTTTTCCTTCCCACGCTCCCTCCCTCCCTCTCCGTGGTTAGAATACAGAATTGCAAACAAACTCTTCCCACAGCTAGGAGTTTGATCCTGACCCGCTCAAGATTGATTCAGTCTTCTGTCCTTCCGAGCTGGGTAAAAGGAGGACCCAGATTGTTGGGGGCAAGAGGATGACTCTGTAAAACCGCTTAGAGAGGACTGTAAAAGCACTGTGAAGCGGGATATAAGTCTAAGCACTCTTGCGGATGATGATTGATGTGGGTGAGAAGGGAGGAGGCACTGAGCAGTTTCCTATTTTTGGTAGAAGACAATCTCTCTAGCTCAGAGTTAATCTCTGGCTGGTGCTCCCGGAGTCGCTTGTCTTTGTGAGACCAGAAATATCCCCACCTAGATAAGCAGGGATTAACACCAGACAAACAGGCAGAAAACAGTACCCTAAACAAGGAACCACCAAGCAGAAAACCACCTCCAATACTGGCGGGGCAAGCTACTATATATAAATGGACAAACTCAAAACTCACTCACTCTGATGGTGTTACTTACCGTATTTTTCTGAGTATAAGACTCACCTTTCACCCCCTCAAAAGAGGGTAAAAATCTGGGTGCATCTTATACACTGAATACAGCATTTTTGGCCTCACGAAACCCCGCCCCGTTGCAAAAATGGATGTGCAGAGTGTTTGGGAGGCCTGCAAAATGCTCCTGGGGGCTGGTGGGGGGAAGAAACAATAAAGGGGACTTTTTTTGCTCGTTTCCCCCCAGCCCCCAAGGGACACTTTGCAAGCCTCCTAAACTCTCTGCATGCCCCATTTTTCACAAAAACCCTTGGCCTGCAGAGGGTTTTCATTATCCAACTACCGTATTTTTCGGACTATTAGACGCACCAAGGTTTTGAGGGAGTGCAAAAACTTTTTTATTTACCTCTTCAAAACCTTGGTGCATCTGATACTCCGAAAAATACGGTAGTTGGATAATGAAACATCTGGAAGGCAACATCCAAGCTCAGGGAGCACCGGGGACCCCATGATTAATCTCTCTGGCAGCCATTGTTGAGCATTGCTGGTGTTTAAGCCAAGGAGGAACCCGGGTCAGGTCTGGACTGGGCCCTCAAGGCAAACTGTCTTTTTCCCCCCGCGTGGGCAGAGGATGCCATGGAAGGCCCCCACTCTCCCCCTGTGCTGGAGGAAGACGAGGCCGAGATGGAGCTGCAGAAACAGCTGGAGAAGGGGCGGAAGCTGCGGCAGATCCAGCTGCTGAAGGACAGCGGTGAAAAGGTGAGGGGCGCGCGGAGCCTTTGCCATGTGAAGTGGGGCACAACAGAGCGGCTCTCCCCTCCCACCCGTCCCCAGCCTCCCTCTCCACATTTCAAACTGCCCCACCTGTTGTTGCCTTGGATCAACTCTCCGTGTTGACATTCCACACAGTCTCTCTCTTTCTCTCTCTCACTCCCCTGCCCCTTGCAAAGGAAGTCCTGGAAGGTGCACCCGCTTTCTTCCAGCAGCAGACACACATACGCACACATGCTTAGAAGGAGCAGCAGATTCCAAGTAGAATCCTGATAATTTTCAGACACGATTCGGAAATGCACACTATAAGTGGCTGACAAGCTGGAAGATGAATATTTGTCTGTCACATCTATTAATCTCCACCCCCGGCCTTTTGTCCCCAGAGCTCGGATGGGGCTTCGCTAGCAGTGTTGGCTCTTCCATCCCAAGGACCGGCCCATAGATTTCCACTGTTCTCCTCTCCTCTGCCTTCTGCGCATTCACGCATCAGGGACTAGACTCAGCTGTTCCTCCTCCTCCTCATCACCCATCTCTGTGGCTGTGGACTCTCCATCCGAGGGCTGACAGATGGCCCAGTCTCCCTCCCTCCCTCCCTCTCTCTTTCTCCCTCCTTCCCTCCCTCCTCTCCTCCCCCTCTCTCTCCCTCCCTCCCTCCCTCTCTCTCTCTCTCTCTGCCAGCTCCTTGGACTCAAGTCCAACCTTGTTGATGCCCTAAGGCTGACCTCTCTCACCTCTCACTGGCCTTTCCAGGTGGTCGAAATCGTGCGGACCCTGGGGCGCAGCCGGACCCAGGAGGACGATGCTGAGCTCGAGAAGAAGGGGGCCATTGTCTTCAACGCCACCTCCGAATTCTGCCGCACGCTGGGGGAGATCCCCACTTACGGGCTGGCCGGGAACCGGGAGGAGCAGGAAGAACTTCTGGTAAAACCGTCTGGGGTGGGGAGACTACTTTAGAAAGCAGGGTAGAGGGACACATTTTTGAGAGGCGTTAATCACAATCACCCACACTGTAGTCACCTCCCGTCTTGACTACTGCCATGAGCTGCACGTGGGGCTGCCCTGGGAAAGGATCTGGAAGCTGTAGCTGGTTCAAAACAGTGGTTTTCTTGCGTGGCCAGCCGGGTTCCACAGAACAGCCCTTCCTCACGTCTCCCCCTCCCCCCCCCAGGACTTTGAACGTGACGACGAGAGGTCAGCCACCGGCGGCTCCGACTCGGATGGCGAGGAGAACATTGGCTGGAGCATGGTCAACCTGGATGAAGAGAAGCACCAGCAGGATGTAAGTGGGGCTAGATCACTGCTTCTCCATCTCACCCCCTTTAAGGAGGGTCAACATCAACTCCCAGAATTCTCTGCTGCTGCCTGGGGAACTCTGGGAGTTGAAATCCACCCGTCTTCAAGTTATCGAAATTGAGAACCGCTGTTCCAGATGGCTTCAACTCTCAGAGTCCTCAACCATGCCCCAGCAGGCCAAGGAAATCAGGAGGATGGCGTTGGCTATGTCAGGGATCCAAATAGCATCCAAAATTAAATCAGAGTCCAAGGCAAAGGATTTCTCAAAGTTCCAATTTATGAAGAGAGCCATGTTGGCACATCTGGGAAAACCTGAATCTGAAAGCTTCCCGGTTTTCCCCACCCAGTTGGAAGTTCAAGATCTTGGCCCCATAACCCACCAGTCCATCCCACGGTCCCATCTCCCACTGCCATTCTGGCAGCTTCCACCCATCCAGTTCCGGTCAGGTGCAGAGACAAAGGATGACCTTGGCTTTCTAGAAAAAATGTTGTTATGGCTACATATCATCTAACTCCATACAATCCCATTTTCCCACCATAGAAAATGCATAGTAGAATAATAGAAAGTGTGGCAGCCAAAAGAAAAGATGGCTGCAGGCGTGACAGGCTTGTTTGAAGGATGTTGGCTGTGATCAAACCTGTCTTCTTCTGGTCTGCAGTTCTCCACCTCGTCCACCACCATCCTGGATGAGGAGCCCATCGTCAACCGGGGCCTGGCCGCCGCCTTGATGCTGTGCCAGAACAAAGGTAAGGCAGACGGTGCCCTGGGTTCGAACCAGGAGATGCCCTTCCTTGCCCCTCCCTTGGTTGATCCGTTGCTGGATGTGTGGATCACCGGGCTTCCCCTTGGTCTCCTTTTACCAGGCTTGCTGGAGACCACGGTGCAGAAGGTGGCACGGGTGAAGGCGCCCAACAAGTCGCTGCCCTCGGCTGTTTATTGCATTGAGGACAAGATGTAAGTGGGCGAGAGAGAGAGAGAGAGAGGGAGGGAGGGGGAGGGAGAGAGAGAGAGAGAGAGAGAGATATTCCTTTCTCTATCGATTCATTTGTTTCATATTTCATTTCATAGTTATATTCATTATTCATTTATTATCTCATTACTAGCTGATAACCTGGCATTGCCCAGGTGTTTATTTATAGGGGGGACATGTGAGGACCAAACCTAGTTTCTAAGGTTGGATTTTTCCCCTTACCAGAGGGAGCCCCCTGGTGGAGTACTGTGAAGCCGTTACCATGGCAACTCCACTGTGCTGCACAGTAGGAGCCATTTTAAGGCACAACAGGCTGTATCTTAACAGAACACACACATACACACACCAAGGTGTGCTAGGGCTGCCTTACCCTCACCCTCACAGTATTTGTTTCGAGAGAGTAAGTAATCTGTGTACCAAGTTTGCTTGAAATTGCTCAAGACTTTCCAGAGTTATGTTGGAACATGCACACAGACACACACACACACTTTTATATACTGTATTTTTCTGAGTATAAGACACACCAAGATTTTGAAGAGGCAAATTTGAAAAAAAAAGGTTTTGCACTCTGCAGACCTCCCCAAAACGACCCATTTTTCACAAAAACTGGCCCGTTTTTTGTAAAAAAAAAAAAGGGGGGGGCATGCATAGCCTTTAGGAGGCTTATAGAATGCTCCTGGGGGCTGGGGGGGCCAAAACGAGCAAAAAAAATCCCTGTTTTTTATTCAATTCTGCCCTCCCAGCCCCCAGGAGCTCTCTAAAAGCCTCCATAAGGCTCTGCACGGCCATTTTTGCGAAGAGGGCGGGGTTTCTGGAGGCCAAAAATGCTGTATTGAGTGTATAAGACGCACCCAGATTTTCAGCCTCTGTTTTGGGGGGAAAAGGTGTGTCTTATACTTCGAAAAATACAGTATATAGATTTGAAATTATTTTATCAGTTATTATTTATGCGTTGTTATTACTGTATATACTCAAGTATAAGCCTAGTTTTTCAGCCCACTTTTTGGACTGAAAAAAGCCGACTCGGCTTATACTCGAGTCAGTGAAAAATTTGCCTGAAATGGAGGAGAAAAAGGGGCGGGGCCATGCCGCTGGGTGAGGCTCGTGAATGGCCCGGCACCCCTGTGAGTTTCCCCTCCCTCTGTGTCAGTTTGCTGCGCAGCGCGCACCGCACCATCCCCCCTCCTCACGTTCTAATGTAATGCAGGGCTGTCATGATTCCCCTTCCTCTCCCTCCTGCCGCTCTGCAACGATGTCCCACCTCCTCCTTGTTATGGCAAGCAGCCACATAGCGATGTCCCACCTCCTCTGGTACAGTGATCCAATGATAGGAGTCACTGTGCCGTGTGTCATAGGAGGCGGGACATCGCTCCCGCGGCTGCACGGGACATCATCATCACAGCGGGACATCAGCATCATGAGGTGAGTGAAGTATTTCATTGAATACACCGCTAGTTTACTGTTTTTCTTTGAAATAAATATTCAAAAACATTATTGGTATCTATTTTTATTTTTGAAATTTACCGGTAGCTGCTGCATTTCCCACCCTAGGCTTATACTCGAGTCAATAATTTTTCCAGTTTTTTGTGGTAAAATTAGGTGCCTCGGCTTATATTCGGGTCGGCCTATACTCGAGTATATACGGTACTCTCTTTTATGTTCTACTTCTCGCTTTTATTGGCTGTATGTTTCTTATTCTTTTCTGTGGTTACTTTTGGGTGTCTAACCACCCTTGGCCAAATAACTGAATCAAAAGCTTAGTTTAGAGGGCAGAGATGGTTCTGGCTGGACCAGGAGTAGTAGTCCTTGACTTACAACCATTCACTTAGTGAACATTCAAAGTTACAACAGGAGTGAGTAAAGGGACTCACAGCTGGTCCTCACACTGAGATTGGATGCAGCATCTCCACAGTCTCATCGGATCAAAAGTTCAGGTGCTCGCAAACCGGCAGGTATTTAGGACGAGTTGCAGCATCCCGGGGTCACATGATTCATGAGGCTACTTCAGCTGACTGCAGTTCTGCAGTTCGGCTGTTCAAATCTCACCGGCTCAGGGTTGACTCAGCCTTCCATCCTTCCGAGGTGGGTAAAATGAGGACCCGGATTGTTGTTGGGGGCGATATGCTGACTCTGTAAACCGCTTAGAGAGGGCTGAAAGCCCTATAAAGCGGGATATAAGTCTAACTGCTATTGCTATTGCTATGATCACGTTTTGTGACCTTCCCAGCCAACTTCCGACAAGCAAAGTCAATGGGGGAAGCCCGATTCGTTTAATGGCCACATGACTCACCTGCAGCGGCTGACGTTAACAACATGGCAAACTAAGTTGTAAAACCAGGCGGGCCTCCTTTTACCCCCTTTGGTTAGCAACGGGAAGTTTCTTCCCAATTGTTGTACGTCGAGGACTATACCTGCGTTGTGTGTACAGAAATGAGAGGTGTATTATGTGTGTGGGGGGTGTGTGAATCCAGCATCTGCTCCCTCCTTTGGCTCAGCCAATGGAATTGCCAGGGAAGCTGAGACCGCTGCGTGTCGTCCCTCCCCCCAGGGCCATCGATGATAAATACAGCCGCCGGGAGGAATATCGGGGATTCACTCAGGACTTCAAGGAAAAAGACGGTTACAAGCCGGACGTGAAGATCGAATATGTGGACGAGACAGGACGCAAACTCACCCCCAAGGAGGTACTGGGAACCCCCCACCCCACCCCCAGGGGCCTTTTCCAAAGGGGGGTGGGCTTAACACTTCCCCCCCGCCCCCCAGGGCAGAACCTTTGCTGCTAATGCTGCTGTTGTCTTTGTTATTCCAAATGAATCCACTCTTATTGTAAGAATCAGATTTTTAAGATTTCGTGGATGCCTCTTTCAAAGATCAAAAATGGTTTGGAGCTGTCTGTCTTATTATTTGATTTTTATCTTGCCTTTATTACTTCACAACTAATTCAAGCTGGCAGAGATACCTAACACTGCTTCCCCCTGCCTATTTTCCATTCAAAACCAATCCAGTTGGTTGTACTGGAACTCACGTCTCCTGGTGATCGGCCCAAAATCACCCCGTTGACTTTCAAGAACTCACGACTCCTAGTGATTGGCCCAAAGTCATCCAGTTGGCTTTCATGCCTAAGGCAGGACTAGAACTCATGTCTCCTGGTTTCTAGCCCATTGCCTTGACCCTTAGAGCAGTGGCTCCCAAACTTGGCAACTTTAAGACTTGTGGACTTCAACTCCCAGAATTCTCCAGCCAGCTCTGCTGGCTGGAGAATTCTGGGAGTTGAAGTCCACAAGTCTTAGAGCTGGCTGGAGAATTCTGGGAGTTGAAGTCCACAAGTCTTAGAGCTGGCTGGAGAATTCTGGGAGTTGAAGTCCACAAGTCTTAAAGTTGCCAAGTTTGGGAACCACTGCCTTAGACCATAGTCACCACATCACTACGTAGACCAAAAGCCGCAGCCGCCTTCCTTTGCCTCAGTGCCCACCCTACTGCGTTGGAGTCTGTCTTCCTTTTAACCAGGTGTCTTTGTGTGCCAGGCCTTCCGCCAGCTGTCTCACCGCTTCCATGGCAAAGGTTCTGGGAAGATGAAGACTGAACGGCGCATGAAGAAACTGGACGAGGAAGCGGTGAGTGATGAGGGGGGCAGGGCAGGTGAAGTCTTCCTGTGGAGCAGCCGGTCTTCTCCATCCCTTCATCCAGACTCTTTCCATTTCCATTTATTGAATTTATAGGCCGCCCAATCCCGGAGGATTCCGGGCGGCTTACAGAAATAAGAAATATTAAAAAGTATTAAAACAAATAAGACACAACAAATTAAAAGAAACACAACATGCACTCAGTCTAAGCAGGGCTGGACTTCGATCAAGAGGTCAACAGCCCCAGGCCTGCTAGAAAAGCCAGGTTTTGATAGCTTTACGGAGTGGGTAGGGTCCGGATCTCTGGGGGTAGCTCATTCCATAGGGCCGGGGCAGCAACAGAGAAGGCCCTACTCCGAGGCGTCGCCAGCCAGCATTGTCCAGCTGATGGCACCTGGAGAAGGCCCATCCTGTGCGATCTTATCGGTCTTAGGGAGGTGTGCGGGAGAAGACGGTCTCGTAGATACCTCTCCAATTAGCAATAGCAATAGCAGTTAGACTTATATACCGCTTCATAGGGCTTTCAGCCCTCTCTAAGCGGTTTACAGAGTCAGCATATTTCCCCCAACAAGAATCCGGGTCCTCATTTTACCCACCTCGGAAGGATGGAAGGCTGAGTCAACCCTGAGCCACTGAGATTTGAACAGCCGAACTGCAGAACTGCAGTCAGCTGAAGTAGCCTGCAGTGCTGCATTTAACCACTGCGCCACCTCGGCTCTTTGAAGGTGGCTTTGACCCAGCTGCCCAAAAACGGCCAAGCCTCTGAAGTGAACTCAGAGATCCCTACAATGCACCATTTTGCGCAACTAAAGGTTACAGACACAAGAATGTAAATAGGATAGGGACCAATGTCTCGGCTATCACCCTCAAGAGCGTAGAACTCTTCAAACAGGCAGCATTTCAAAAGGAACGTTTCTTGGGAGATGGGGATAGCAAGAAGAATAGGCAGGATCTGAAGTTCCCGCTCAAAACCATTAAGTTAAACGTTCGTATGAAACCCCTCCCTTCTGCCCAGTCCGAAAGTGAGCCGGTCCACAGGTGTGAAGTTGTTGTGAGAACCTCCAGCTGAAAAGGGGATAAGGAGCTGTTCTCAGGTGCCAAAACAGCCCCAGGCTCCTCCCTCCCCATTCCCAGGAAGATACGTCAAAGTTTAAGGAAAGACCAGGAATAAAATCATGTCACCCAGGCCCCCCCACCCGCTGGAATGGCAGCGTCCCGATAGGGATCTATGAGGACCTGACAATTTCTCAGCTTTGGCAATTTTAAGACGCATGGCCTTCAAGTGCTAGATTTCTGGGAGTTGAAGTCCACGCATCTTAAAGCAGTGTTTCTCAACCTTGGCCACTTGAAGATGTCTGAACTTCAACTCCCAGAATTCCCCAGCCAGCGAAGGAGGAGAACGAAACCATGAGAAAGCCACTTCTCCTTCCCTGCGCACACGGATCCTCCTCGGTGCCAGGCTCAAACCCAGGAAGCCCCCCCTGGCCCTCGCTCGACAATGTCAACCCATGGTGGAAAGCCAAATGGGCTGCTGAAGGCCCAGGTGGGGGCAGTTACGGAGATGACCCTACACCAGTGTTTCTCAACTTTGGCAACTTGAAATGCTGGCTGGGGAATTCTGGGAGTTGAAGTCCAGACATCTTCAAGTTGCCAAAGTTGAGAAACACTGTCCTAGACACTGTTCAATGTTACGGCAGTATGGAAAAAGTGACGTGACCGAATGCTGGCTGTGGAATTCTGGGAGTTGAAGTCCAGACATCTTCAAGTGGCCAAGGTTGAGAAACACTGTCTTAAAGCATGCTGGCTGGGGAATTCTGGGAGTTGAAGTCCAGACATCTTCAAGTTGCCAAAGTTGAGAAACACTGTCCTAGACACTGTTCAATGTTACGGCAGTATGGAAAAAGTGACGTGACCGAATGCTGGCTGGGGAATTCTGGGAGTTGAAGTCCAGACATCTTCAAGTGGCCAAGGTTGAGAAACACTGTCTTAAAGCATGCTGGCTGGGGAATTCTGGGAGTTGAAGTCCAGACATCTTCAAGTGGCCAAGGTTGAGAAACACTGTCTTAAAGCAATGCTGGCCGGGGAATTCTGGGAGTCCAAGTCCTCACAGCTTGAAGGGTGAAGAAACCGTGATGCAAAGGGCACCAGGTCCACCCCTGAGGAGTTGAGAGCTCAGTCTGGAATCGTCCCTTAGGAAGGAGAATTTTTTACATCTTCCCGTGTTGCGTGCAGGGAATATCGGTTGCCATGCTCTCTCTCTCTCTCTGTTTTCCAGCTCTTGAAGAAGATGAGTTCCAGCGACACCCCGCTGGGGACGGTGGCTCTGCTGCAGGAGAAGCAGAAAGCCCAGAAGACGCCGTACATCGTGCTCAGTGGCAGTGGGAAGAGCATGAATGCGTAAGGATGCGCGGGGAGCACTTAGGAGAGGGGGTGGCTTTCATAGCTGGACACCAACTCCTGAGAAGAGAAGCAATGGTCTTCTCTGAAGTCAAAAATCATCAGATGGCTGGCTTGGCTGTTCCCCAATGTTCCTTCCTGCTTTTGTTGGGAGTGAAGCAGAGAATTATGGGGGAAAGACCATACCAAGTGGTGCTTATTCCTCCCTTAATTTGGTCATGGCCCCCTGCAGGAAAAGGAATTTGAGGGATATCTGTTTACATCTGAAATCTCTTCTAGTCATTCCTCTTAACTTGGCATCTCGAGAGCTTCACCCTTTCTACTCACCTTCTAAACCAGATTCTCCTAAATCTATGAGATTCTCACTGGTTGGTCCAACACCCCAGATGTGGTTCTAACAGCCCTGGAGAGGATGAAGTTCTAAACCAGAAGTTTTCAATCTTGGCAACTTTAAGACTGGTTGTCCCAAAGGGGCTTTTTTAGGATTTCCTTGTTTTTTCTTCTGAAGAGTTTTCGCTTCTCATCCAAGAAGCTTCTTCAGCTCTGACAGGATGGTGGGGAATGGAAGGATTTGTATTCCTTGCAGACAGCTGGTCATTTGCATCCTTTTAGAGCAGTGTTTCTCAACCTTGTCAACTTGAAGATGTCTGGACTTCAACTCCCAGATTTCCCCAGCCAGCGAATGCTGGCTGGGGAAATCTGGGAGTTGAAGTCCAGACATCTTCAAGTTGACAAGGTTGAGAAACACTGGTATAGGATCGCCTGCTTGAGCGAATGCTGGCTGGGGAAATCTGGGAGTTGAAGTCCAGACATCTTCAAGTTGACAAGGTTGAGAAACACTGGTATAGGATCGCCTGCTTGAGCGAATGCTGGCTGGGGAAATCTGGGAGTTGAAGTCCAGACATCTTCAAGTTGACAAGGTTGAGAAACACTGGTATAGGATCGCCTGCTTGAGCGAATGCTGGCTGGGGAAATCTGGGAGTTGAAGTCCAGACATCTTCAAGTTGACAAGGTTGAGAAATACTGGTATAGGATCGCCTGCTTGAGCGAATGCTGGCTGGGGAAATCTGGGAGTTGAAGTCCAGACATCTTCAAGTTGACAAGGTTGAGAAACACTGGTATAGGATCGCCTGCTTGAGCGAATGCTAGCTGGGGAAATCTAGGAGTTGAAGTCCAGACATCTTCAAGTTGACAAGGTTGAGAAACACTGTTTTAGAGGGTCATTGAGGCCACTTGGAGGTTTATCTGTGTCCTCAGGGTCCAAGTGGCCTCAACGACTCCCTCAAAGGATGCAAACGACCAGCTGTCTGCAAGGAGGATAAAACCTTCCATTCCCCACCATCCAGCCAGAATGGAAGAAGCTTCTTGGATGGGAAGCAAAACATCTTCAAAGAAAAAAACAGAAAGTCCAGTTGCTTCCTGAAAAAGCCCCAGGACCTGGATGACGATTGAGACATTCTACAGACTTTAAGGCTTACGGACTTCAACTCCCAGAATTCCCCAGTCAGCATGGAGTTGAAGTTACAAGTCTGAAAAATTGCAAACGTTGGGCCCTCCCGAGAATAACTCGACCAAAAGATCTTTCCCAGTTGGGTGGGTGGAGATGACTTTGGGGGCGTCTTCCACTAATTGTGCTTTCTCTCTCTCTCTCTCCAGAAACACCATCACGAAGTGAAGCACCAACTTCCTGTCGCTGGTGGGAAGGCTTTGGATGCCGTTCTCCTTGCGGGATGCGCGAGGATCGGCTCCGTCCGTTGCTCCGTTGGTGGGGCTCTTCCTTCCCCGGGCCTGCACTCACCGGCCTTCCGTGTATATAGTTGTGGAGCTGAGTTTTTCAGCAGCTTTTGTATCCCCGTGTGAAATCAAATTGCTGTAATAAAAATAGCCGAGACCTCATTCGTTGGAAGCCCTTTCTTTCTGCATTCAGCGGTGGAATAATTTTGAAGTTTTTGGGGTGCGGGAAAGAATAACGTATACTTCCAGAAAGCCACATCAATTTTAACAGCATCTGTACGATTATAGTCTGAAATATAACACTACAAACAGTGTATATCGTCTGTACTGTTGGTTGCAAGGAGGCAAATTGCTGAGAGGCAGATATTTTTCCCTTGTTTTCCTCCCCAAAATCTAAGTGCATCTTATATTCCGGAGCATCTTATACTCCGAAAAATACAGTAAGTCTTAAGTGCTATTGCTATTCTCTGCTACTTAAAATAATAGCACTTTTTAAAACAATAGCACGGGGCCTCTTCAGATTGTTTATTTTAAAAAGCTGCTTCATTTTGTTAAGTTGTCTAGAACAATAATAATAATAACAAAGCAGTCTTTAGAAAAATGAGTCTAATAATTTGAACATTCTAGAGGCCTTTATAGTTGTTGACTTAGCTCCTTGCAGCAAACAGCCTGATTAGCAGAAGAAAAATCTGCCAATTTGCCAGGTGGAGCAAACAGCAAGTTTCACTTTCACTTTCTCACAATCATCAGCTGTTTCAGGCTGCAGGGATTCCTATAGCTTATTGAAGCCTCCCCAAGCCCGTTTGCTGCAAGGAGGTAAATTGCTGGGAGGCAAAGGCCAAAGGGTTGGGGCCGGTGGATGGGTGGGGCTACATTCGGTGTATAAGACGCACCCAAAATTTCACCCTCTTAGGGGAAAAAGGTGCATCTTATACTCCGAAAAATACGGTATACATCGCTTCACTATGCTTTTACAGCCCTCTAAGCAGTTTAGTGTCAGCTTCTTGCCCCCAACAATCTGGGTCATTTCATCAACCTAAGAAGGCCAAGTCAACCTTCAGCCGGTGAGAATTGAACTCCTGGCAGTTGGCAGTCAGCCTGCAATTCTGTTGGGGGTGGGGGGAGGGCAATAGCAATAGCACTTAGATACCGCTTTGGGTGCTTTCCAGCCCCCTCTAAGCAGTTTACAGAGTCAGCCTCTTGCCCCCAACAATCTGGGTCCTCATTTTACCGACCTGGGAAGGCTGAGTTAACCTTGAGCTGGTTCAGGATCGAACTGCTGGCAGTGGGCAGTTAGCCTGCAATGCTTCATTCTAACCACTGCGCCACCTACGGCTCATATATTGAATGGACTTTTCCTACATGGTTAAAGAAGGAACTGCAGTTTTTTTTCTCCTGCTTGGCTTCCAGTGACTGGTTGGAGGGCTGAGTTACCCCAATTCCATGGCTGGTTTATCATGTGAAACCAGAAAACTGGGTTAATTGAATAAACTGATTCATATAACTCAGTGGTTCCCAAACTTGGCAACTTTAAGACTTGCGGACTTCAACTCCCAGAATTCTCCAGCCAGCTCTGCAGAGCTGGCTGGAGAATTCTGGGAGTTGAAGTCCACAAGTCTTAAAGTTGCCAAGTTTGGGAACCACTGATATAACTGAATTAGCATCCAATCGTGCTTCAAAGATGCACCACTCCACGCATTAAATGGGTTTATGTTGTGGCCCAGCAGGATCCGTTTGAGCTGCTGATGGACTCGGATAGCGAGGAACCCTATGGAAGATGTGGAGGACCCTGGACAGGGTTCAGACTAGGCTGGTTGGCCACCAGGAGGCACCTGTGGCATGGAGCAGTGGGGAAGATCAAAGCCAGCTTGTTCCTGACTCCAGGCAAAGGAGGGCGGAGAAACGGCAGCAGCAGCTGCAGAAGCAAACTCAAGAGCTAACCAAGCCCAGGTGGTTGTGGCTTGGCCCCTCCCGAGAGTATATAAGTGAGAAAATGGGATGGGTCATTTTGCAGGACACAACCGTACGTAACAGTCTTGAGGAACTCTGGTCTGGTCTGTTTCGTATTTCCGTTCTGTTTGGTTTGGGTTGCTGCCAACCCTTCTTGCATGAGAGTGTCTGTCTGGGCTTTCAGCCAACGGAGTTGTAATTCCTGTGATTAAAGAGTGGCAAATAGCCAAGCCTGTGTCTGCGTTACTCACAGGCCGGGGAGGGGGTGGTCAGAACAGGTTTATATACAGGGTCCTTGGTGCTCTCTGAGATTGGTAGTTTTCTTACAGACGTTTCATTACCCAATTACGTAATGTCATCAGTGCTGGAGACGGATAATGAAACTTTTGCAAGAAAACACCAAGCTGAGAGAGGACCAAGGAGGCCAAAATTCAGCCTATGAGCTTTGTATTCTAGTGGTTAGAAATGTCTTTCTCTCTTTCCCTCCTCCCCTCTCTCTCTTTCACACACACACACACACAGAGTAAATTACAATTGCCATATTGTGCTTAAAGTTCCATATGACCAGGACTCATAGATTTCCTTGCTCACTGCAATTTGAAGTAGGCTTTTTATTAAATAAAGGCAAGAGAAATGGAGAGAATTCAGAGTTACGGGCAAGATACCCAGTTAAGAGAGGACCGAACAAAAGAACAGCTTCCTCTCCTTAATCTGCAACGGGTTGTTGGAACGTTCACACGGCTGCCTCCACGAACTTAAAAACCGAAGCCTTCAAACCCCGAACAGGAAAACTGCAGCCCCAAAACGGGCCCCAAGAGTCTAGAATTGGGGGCGGGGGGCGGGGGGGCAGCCCTTTTAACTGGGGGAATTGCAGCAGCCCATTCTCAAACACCCTGAGAAGAAGAATGCAAAAGAAATAAAAATGAACCCAAGAGTTTCAACTATGCCTCTTCTGATGATCTTGTCACCTGGTAGTCCTTTGAGAGGCTGAGTTGGGGCGCCTGAACCCCTAAAGTAAGGGTCGCCACACATGGCAATTTTAAGACGTGCGGACTTCAACTCCCAGAACTCCCCAGCCAGTCTGGCTCCGCTCCATAAATCGGGTGGTCATTTCTCTTCTTCCTCGGAGTCGCTGCTCTCCTCGCTCTCCATAAAGTCGTACGTTATTCGGTTGGTGTTCACAAACAGATCAGTATCGTCATCTTCAGAATCCTCTTCCCCGGAAGACTGAGGGGTGCTTTGTACCCCCTCTCTACTACTAAAAAAAATGTAAATAAAAAGTAAGGTTTTTTGGGAGGGGGGGGGAAAGCTTCAAACATTCCATCTCAATTATTTCTATCACACTTTTAAAGTGAGCTCAGCGGCATCCAATTATAATTCAGGGCGAAAGATTTTAAATGTCCCATCTTAAAGCAAGCCATATTAACAAACATTTTAGCATGCTGGTGCAGGGATGGGAAACCTTTTCGTGTCAGCACTCCTTCATTGAGTAATTAGAAAAGAAAACCACAAGACTCCATGGATAGAAATCAAGTGTACTTTTACTAATTATTATTATTATTATTTATTTATTTGTCTTGTATGCCGCCCACTCCCGGAGGACTCCGGCCGGCTCACAAAAGACAAGGGAAAGGGGGGAACAAGACAAAGACAACATATTAAAAACAAAACCAACATTCACAATTACTATGGAGGTAGATGCTTCTCAGCCCCCCCCCCCCCCCCCCCGCCCAGCCTGCTGGAACAGCCAGGACTTGGTGGCTTTGCGGAAGGCCGGGAGGGTAGTAAGGATCCGGATCTCAACAGGGAGCTCATTCCAGAGGGATTATAATTATAAATGATCAGAAGCGTAGCAAAGCGAAGACTGATTATTTAGGCGCGAAAGCGAGTGATATATAAAATAACCCATTCCCCACCCCTTGGCATCCCAGTTGCAGTCCAATCATAATTCTCCCAAGGGTCAGGTGTGAGATAACTTCGAAAGGCATCACCAAGATGGAATGTCGGTGCCGTTGGCCTTGACGGGAACCAAGGTGGCGCAGTGGTTAAATGCAGCACTGCAGGCTACTGCTAGATCAGCAGGTCAGCGGTTCAAATCTCACCGGCCCAGGGTTGACTCAGCCTTCCATCCTTCCAAGGTGGGTAAAATGAGGACCCAGATTGTTGGGGGCAATATGCTGACTCTCTGTAAACCGCTTAGAGAGGCCTGAAAGGCCTATGAAGCGGTATATAAGTCTACTGCTATTGCTATTGCTATTGCTACCTCCTCCGCATGTGCAGTCCGACAGGCAGCAGAACTCCAGAATCTTCCTCCAGCACAATTAGTAGTCCCCTCCCAAATACCATGCCCCCCCTCCCCCTTTCAATGGCAGCCGAAGCAGCAGCAAAGCAGAGGCTGACAGCGGGCATGCCTAGTTTTGCCCTGTTTTACTCTGTTTTCAGGCCGGCACTCCAGCACCTGCAAAGACCCCCTGCCAGCGGGCATGCTGTCTTTGGCCCACCAAAACGCCCAAAAAACAGGCATGCGCGCACTGGCCAGCTGGTCTTCGGGGTTTCTGGCGCACGTACATGGTTTGGGCACTGAATGCTGAAAAGATTCTCCATCGCTGCCCGATACCATTTCAGACAAATCCCTGAAACGCGCCATTTGCACAAATGCATTCCGGAAACCAGAAGGGCAGCTGGCGATGCCCATTCCGAGGTGCCCCACAGCTCAGGCAGTGAAGGATAAAGAGAAATGGCAGAATAGCAAAACTACTTGAGATTATGATGATTATAATAATTAAGCTTAAGATCATACCAATCAGAAATCCACCCATGGAGTTTCTAAAACAGTGTTTCTCAACCTTGTCAACTTGAAGCTGTCTGGACTTCAACTCCCAGAATTCCCCAGCCAGCATTTGAAATCGCTTCATTGCTCTAAATCCTAAAGCCACCTCCTGAATCCTGCAGTGACTTTTTTCACAATCTTAGCATAAAATATTGATAATTTTCAGCATTTTCTTCCCTTCTGGGCAAGTGCCGTTCCCACTTGTCCAAGGTCTCCCATTTTATTTATTTATTGGAGTTTTCATCCTGCCTTTATTACATGATAAGTAACCCAAAGCCATCAACATGCAATCCTTCCTTCCTCCTGTTTTCCACGTAACAACAACCCCGTGAGGTGGGTTGGGCTGTGAAAGAGACTGGACCAAAGTCATCTGGCCAGCTTTCATGGCTAAGCCGGGACTAGAACTCCCTGTCTCCTAGAGTCTAGACCACCATATTAACCACGGCCCCTAACTAGCTCTCATCCCCATCTTGTTCCCCTTTACCTTTCTTTAGTCTTGCTTTGAGTTCCTTTCACATCTCCCAAGAAGGCGTCAGGCCTGCAGGGGGGAAAAATATATGAAGTCTCCACATAAATGTGGTAGGACGGTTTGTAGAAATTACTTCAACCTTCAGAATTTCCACGTCCCAAACTGGGAAGCTGCAGTGAAGATCCTTTATATTCTTTTTATTTAAGGTTTCCTGCGTAGCCGAGGCTTCGACTAGAAGGCCTAGAGAAAAACTGTACGTCTCTCCAGGCTGGACTGAGTTAAAAAAACTGAACTCTTCCAGTCAGAGGAAGCGTGGTCAACAATTTCATAACTCAGTCTCTAGGCTAATGGACAAACTTCACCCATGCTTGGATTCTCCAAGCAGCGCACAGGAAAACAGATCCTTCCACTAAAACAAAGATGCTATAAGGAAAAGGGGCACCCCAAGAGCTGTTAGGGGTGTCTTATCCCCACAGTGTTTGTTTCCAGAGAGTAAGTCATCTGTGTACCAAGCTTGGTTGAAATTGCTCAAGGAGTTCCAGAGTTATGCTGGAACATACATACATACACACACACAACCATTTTATATTATATACATATACATATACACATATACGTCAAAACGTCGGCAAGATATTCTCTATCTTACACGGGAAAAGACCCGAATACGCCAAGACCTGCATACCAGTACCCACGAAAATCTACGAAAACAAAGATAGATAGATAGATAGATAGATAGATAGATAGATAGATAGATAGATAGATAGATAGACAGACACAGACAGACAGACAGACAGACAGACAGACAGATATAGATAGAGATTAGATAGATAGATAGATAGATAGATAGATAGATAGATAGATAGATAGATAGATAGATAGATAGATACAGATAGATAGATGATAGATAGATAGATAGATAGATAGATAGATAGATAGATAGATAGATAGATAGATAAATAAATACAGATAGATGATAGTTAGATAAAGAGAGATCGATAGATATAGGATAGACAGACAGATAGATGATAGATATAGAGATATAGATAGAGATATAGATAGATAGATAGATAGATAGATAGATAGATAGATAGATAGATAGATAGATAGATAGATGATAAAGAGAGATAGAGAGATAGATATATAGAGGTATATAGACAGACGATAGATATAGATATAGAGATTAGATAGATAGAGAGAGAGAGAGAGAAGAGATAGATAGAGATAGATAGAGATATAGAGATATATAGACAGATAGACGATAGATATAGATATAGAGATTAGATAGATAGATAGAGAGAGAGAGAGAGAGAGACAGAGAGAGAGATGATAGATAGATAGATAGATAGATAGATAGATAGATAGATAGATAGATAGATAGATAGATAGATAGATAGATAGATGATAGATAGATATAGATTAAATTGATATGCTGCCCATCTCTTCAATAAGGCAACTCTGGGAGTCTTAGAAAACATAGCTACTCACCAGTATCCTTCCTTCTTAAGGTACTGAACGTGGTCCTTGTAAAGGACAAAACTGATTTCTGCTTTTACTTTCTCCCCTTCTTCAATGGGATCAACCAGTAAGAAATCTCCTGGAAGGAGGGAAGGAGGAAAGACAGCTGTGACAGGGAAGCGGGAAAACAAGGAGGTCCATTTTCCCTCCTGCAAATGCAAGGACCCCCCCAGCCACTCACCTCTCTTGATCCAGATGTTCTTACGGAACTTGTTGGGCATGCTGACCAGGAACCGTGCCCCTTCAGGGGTCTCCACTTCATGGAGGTTGTTTCCTGGGGTCCCGAGCACCTGGAGGGACAGGGCAAACTGGCTTGTGGCTGTTCGCATGGCACCTTGAGACCCAGCTAGACCAGTTGTTCCCAAACTTGGCAACTTTAAGACTTGTGGACTTCAACTCCCAGAATTCTCCAGCCAGCTCTGTCCACAAGTCTTAAAGTTGCCAAGTTTGGGAACCACTGAGCTAGACCAATGACAGCGAATCTATGACACAGTGTCGGGCGACACCCTGGCATTCAAAAACACCAGGCGGCAACTGTCCTCGAAAGCGCACCCAATTCTCGCAAAATTTCTAGAGACCATGGGAAAATCTAGTCGGCTCTTATGCAGCCACTAGACCAGGGTGTGTGTGTGTGTGTCAAACTCAAATTCATTGAGGGCCGCATCAGGGTTGTGTTTCACCTTGGGGGGGGGGGGGGGTTGTGTCTGGTCAGAGTGGGCATGGCCAGCTCAATGTCACTTGTGTCCGGGGCCCCTGTGGCAGCCCGAGGGCTCTGCCAGCGAAAACAGGCTCCCAAGCTCCGTTTTCTGCTGCGACAGCCTCCTGCAACCGTCCGCCAGTGAAAGCAGAGCCCGGGAGAGCTTCCCGCAGCCCTCCCAAGCTCCATTTTTGCTGGCAGAGGCACCGTGGGCCAGTTCTTCTTCAGGTCTAACCACCAATCAGGCCACATCCAACTCCCGGGCCTTGAGTTTCACACCCCTCCTCTAGACACTGGTTGTCTACATAAAGAGATTCAGGCTAACTAGGTTAGGTTAACCAGCCTCACCCGGACAATCTGCTGCCTCTCGGAAGGAACCACATATTCCCCTAGCACCTCCTTGACCACGTGTTTGCGTTTGGTCGCCTGCGACATGATGCTCTGTTAGCCACCGTAAAGAGTTTCTGTGCCGAGATGAATTGCTTCCAGGATGCGTCCACAATGTTGAAGGCTGCAAGAAGCCATTAAAAAATTGACTTTCGAAAGGGAGAAAGGAAACTCCTTACTACGGGGATTAACAGAGTTAGAAGGGACCTTGTAGGTCATCTATTCCAACCCACTGCCCAAGCAGGAGACCCTACACCATCCCCCGACAAATGTCCAATGTCCAATCTCCCCTTGAAAGCCTCCAGAGATGAAACCCCCACAACTTTTTATTTTTCCATTTTCACAACGTATAAACACATGTATCCTATTACATGGCCAACATTGTATTGTATTATTAAATATTTACATCGATTCATCTTACCATCAACTCCCAAAACACAATTATTGGCTCTTCTGCTCTCCATACACCATATCTGTACCTTATCCATCACTTCCTTCTTCCTCTCTCCTCCCCCTCCCTACCTCCTTTCTTCCCTCTGTCATCTTTCTCTTCTCTACTTCCCCTTCCTCTCTCCTTCTCCTCTCTCCACTCGTCCTTTCTCTCCTCCTCTTCCTTCCCCTGCCCTCTCTCCCATCCCTTTCTTCTTCCCTTACCTCTCCTCTCTACTTCACACCGTTCATGTCAATTACTTGGTGTATTTCAACTTCTGAGCGAGCTCCATTTTATGTTGATGGTATTTATAATTCCTTTTCAATATACATATTTCATTTTAGCATCCTTTCTTGGAAAAAAAAATAGAACAAAAAGTAGATAGTCATTGTACTTTCAAGCCCCTCCCCCCCCTGCAGCCTAATTTTCGTCGAGATGTAGACCTGGTTACAATTCCTAACTATTCTCATCATTATCTTTATATAATTATACATCCTTACGCACCCCCAACTTGTGATTCTCTTAAAATCATAATAATTTCCCATTGTAGGTATATTTCATGTTCCCTCTCTATTTTTCTGTCACTTGGATCAAATTATCCTAAAATTGTCTATAAATGACACAGCACGCTGTTCAATGTTTATTACGATTCCCTTAATCTATTATGTAAAGGAGAACAAGCAGTAAACATCTCGCTTTGTTCATCATCTTAAAATTTAAACTCCCACAACTTCTGAAGGCAAGTTAGTTATTTGGACACTTGACCTGCAGACAGCCCACTACCCACATTGGGCAAGGCCAGGGCAAAAAATTCAAAATGCTTTAATTAAACTACAGTCACGCTAAAAGGCAGTTAATATGGTTTCCTCCATTGAAAAATGATAATAATGTGTAAGTTGGTGGCAACCTTTAGAGCAACGAACACTTTCAGTTGGGGTTTTTTTTGGCGCTTAGAGGCAAGGGGTTCTGCCCTCTATTTGTCAGGTGTAAAGGATCATGGCCAAATGTTAAGTCGAAGCAAAGATTTATTCAAACCTATATTTAAAAAAAAAAAAAAATGAACAAAGACAGGTAGTCCTCGACATACAACAGTTCAGTTAGTGATATTCGAAGCTACAGTGAAAAAAGTGCCTGAGGACCATTTCCCACACTTCTGACTATAGCAGTATCTCGGTGGCCACATGATCAGCATTTGAATATTTGACCACTGACTCATATTTATGAGTGTCCTGGGGTCACGTGACCCCCCCCCCTTTTGTGACCTTCTGACAAGCAAAGTCAATGGGGAAACCAGGTTCACTTAACAACCATGTGACTAACGTAACCACAGCAGTGATTCAGTTAACAACGGCGTCAGGAAAGGTCATAAAATGGGGCAGAATTCTCTTAACAGCCGTCTCGCTTAGCAAAAAAATTTAGGGGTCAATTACGGTTGTAAGTCGAGGGCCACCTGTAGACACCCCTTCAGTTTGGAGAGTCAAGAGACAGACCTGTTTCCAGGACCAGCCAACGTCGTTGCAGATGAAAGAGTGTGGATCCAGTGCTGATTTCGCTCCTTGGTTCATTCACACTTCTGAAGGAGCTGGGAGATGGGCATGAAGAGGAAATTATTTACATTCAGATATGTTATTCCACATCACCATTATTATTATTATTATTATTATTATTATTATTATTATTATTATTATTATTATTATTATTATTATTATACAATTGTATCACAGCGGCCAGTTGTTTCGCCAGATTTGGCATTGGTTACTAGTCGGGCCCCACCCAGGGGCCTAGGACGTTGTAACGTATTTTTGTAATATGCGTGCAGATCCAAGCAGTGCGGCTTTTTGCATTTGACTGGTGGTGATTTTGTCCATTTTTAACTGTTTTAAATGTAATTCCAGTGCTTTTGGAACAGCACCCAGTGTGCCAATTACCACTGGAATTATCACTACTGGTTTGTGCCATAGTCGTTGAATTTCGATTTTTAAGTCCTGGTATCTTGCGATTTTTTCATGTTCCTTCTCGGCGACCCTGCTATCATTATTATTATTATTATTATTTTGTACCAGTTTTGCATAAGCTGACAGTACAGGAATACAACAAAGAAAGGATTAACAAATGAATTGAACTGAACATTTTATTTGGCCAAGTGTGTTTAGATGCACAAGGAATTTGTCTCAGCTACAAAAGCACTCAGTGTGCATGGAAAGAAAATGATGATGATGATGATGATGATGATGATGATGATGATAACAGGTTGATACCCAGGACGCTAACAGCAACCAGTATCAACCATTAGCACCAGTCAACGGTATTTGTGATGCATCTTTAAATGTTCACTTGACTGAGTTTCATGCTTAATGAATAATAATACCAATAAGAGAAGTAAGAAAGATAATAATACTACAGCCACTCTAATAAATAATTAACAAATTAATAACAAATTAGGAAATAACAAATTAAACATTAAGTTAGGATTAGAATTTGTTAACAAAGAATAACAACAGCAAAGGAGGACAAGGGCACGGGAAGAGGGCGAGCTCCCCTCCCTCAGGGTCCTGGCCACCCGGACTCTTCTAACCCGACTCCAAACAGGCCGCATATCAAGTAGCAGCGAGTCCCGCAGGCACAGCGGAAGACCCCTTCCCCATATTCCGAGCCCGCCCAGGGCTCCCCGGCTTCCAAACCGGCTCAAGGGCGGCCAACAGCCTTCCGGACTCCCACCCGAAATACACGCCCCCCCCTCCGAGCCCCCCGGCCCGGCTCTGCCCGCCAGACCTGCTCGGGGACAACAGCCTCGCGTCTCCTACGAAACGAGGGAAGTGTGACTTCCGGCTTCCGTTTCTGAGGGACCTACTTCCGGGTACGGTGGCTTAATCGGTCCCGACGGCCGCAGGGCTGCAGAGCGAGTCGTTCCGCTTCGGTTGGAGGACGCCAGGGAGGCTAAGCCGGTTGCTAATCGGTGTCGCTGGGGGTCTGGGTGGGAGGAGAGTTGCAGTTATGCAATGGTCCTTTCTGAGGTGGCTGCCCAGAGCCTTGGAGGCTGTGTCCCTGGGACGCTTTAAGAGGGGAGGACTTCAACTCCCAGAGTTCCCGGCCATCCTGTTTTAAGAAGGGTGGACTTCAACTCCCAGAGTTCCCAGACATTCTGTTTTAAGAAGGGTGGACTTCAACTCCCAGAGTTCCCAGATATCCTGTTTTAAGATGGGAGGACTTCAACTCCCAGAGTTCCCAGATATCCTGTTTTAAGATGGGTGGACTTCAACTCCCAGAGTTCCCAGCCAGCTTGTTTTAAGATGGGTGGACTTCAACTCCCAGAGTTCCCAGACATCCTGTTTTAAGATTGGTGGACTTCAACTCCCAGAGTTCCCAGACATCCTGTTTTAAGATGGGTGGACTTCAACTCCCAGAATTCCCAGACATCCTGTTTTAAGATGGGTGGACTTCAACTCCCAGAGTTCCCAGACATCTCTGGAATTAAAGTCCACCCACTTAAGGCTGAGAAACATTGCTTTAAACCAGTGTTTCTCAACCTTGGCAACTTGAAGATGTCTGGACTTCCAACTCCCAGAATTCCCCAGCCAGCGAATGCTGGCTGGGGAATTCTGGGAGTTGAAGTCCAGACATCTTCAAGTTGCCAAGGTTGAGAAACACTGGTTTAAACTATAAACCACTAATGTCATTGATCTTTATCTAGCACCAATTGGCTTCAGCATTAGTAGATCAGGTTGGATGTAAAAACGTTTATTTCTTTGAACTCAACTCCTGTTCCTGATTACTTGCCCAACACAAGAGCTGATATCCCCTGTCACTTGATTTGGATGTACATTATGAAATCACACTTAGATTTATATCCCACTTTTCATTGCCTTGTTACAGCCTTCTCTAAGCTGTTTAGAGTCAGCACATTGCCTGCAATAATCTGGGTCCTCATTTTACCCACCTCGGAAGGATGAAAGGCACAGTCAAATAACTAATACTTGTATTCCCTTTAATGGTATTTGAAAATGTGGAGCATTCTTCTGAGTTTTAAAGAATCTCATAATTTAGGGATGTTTAAACGGTATCTCTTCTTAAGATCATAGAAGTTTGCATTTTTGTTCTCTTATCTTTTCTTCCTTTCATCTGTGATATTTTGCTTAGTTCAAGAAAGAAACCAGAATCTAAAACCAAGAGAGAACTCTCCGGATCTGGATTCATGCAAACCAAATTATAGCAAGAGTAACAGTGGTTAAATCAAGATTCCACTGTCACAGCCCTTCTGGGGTGGCTCTGTGCATACATGTTTGGCGTTGCCACTGTGTCCGTTCATGGCACGACAAAACCGCGCTCGACTAAGCCGCACCCGATTGAACCGCGTCGCTGATGTCATCAACAGGGCGACAACAGCCAGCGCGGAGAAAGAAGGGCGCTTTAAATAGCGCTTTGAAAGCAAGCCGATTCAACTTAAGGTAAGGGTTAGGTTTAGGGTTAGGTTTAGGGTTAGGTTAAGGGTTAGGTTAAGGGTTAGGGTTAGGTTTAAGGTTAGGTTAAGGGTTAGGGTTAGGTTTAGGGTTAGGTTAAGGGTTAGGTTTAGGGTTAGGTTTAGGGTTAGGTTAAGGGTTAGGTTAAGGGTTAGGGTTAGGGTTAGGGTTAGGGTTAGGTTTAGGGTTAGGGTTAGGGTTAGGTTAAGGGTTAGGGTTAGGTTAAGGGTTAGGTTTAGGTTTAGGGGGGTTAGGTTTAGGTTTAGGGGTTAATTTTAGGTTTAGCGTTTACAGCGCGCTTCTGTCTCCGCGCTGTTGTCGCCCTGTTGATGACATCAGCTACGCGGTTTCGTCGAGCGCGCTTTAGTCGAACACGGTTTTGTGGTGGAACCGTGTCCATTCCTCTATGTGCAAACGCTGGAGTCTCACTTAAGCCAGACTTAATGGTCCTGGGACTGGAGAGCCCACTAAGAAACAGCTAGAAATGGGCTCTGTTTTGGGGGCAAATCCTGCAGAGACCCAGGGGGAAAAAAATGAAACATTCATTGCCCAATTTGCTTCTGTAACCATATTCCCCATCTACATTTTCAAGCTTGCAAATCCAACCAGTATATTTGTGTGTGTGTGTGTGTTGTGCACGTGCCATATTTTGCAAAGATTTGCTGCAGGGACTGATGCCCAGGACTGGCCAGAGAGGATCCCTGCCCCCTCCCCAAGAGGAAGGATCCCTCCCAAGTCTTTTGAACCCCCCTCTCCAAATTTCTTTTGCCGTGAACTGTGAAACACAACAGTGAGTTGAGCTCCACCTATTTTAGATTACTTTAAATTGCAATACTGCCAACATTGTTTTCTTGAGCAGGTTGACAGCCTGGGGATACCAGGAGTTAAAAATAAGAACTTGGGGTCCTTTTGCAGCTCTCCAAACCTCTTCTTCTCCACGTCCCGCAAGGACAGCTCAGGGAAGAACACAAGTGCATGCAATTAAAGTCTTCCTTTCTGTGTCTCTTGGTGCAGGCCATTCATTGGAGCAAGTGTGATCAGTGATGTAGAACAGTGGTCCCCAACCCCCGGTCCGCGGACCGGTGCCGGGCCATGGAGTACCTGGCACCGGGCCGCGCAGCGGCCGGGGGCCATGATCGCTGCAGCGGCCGGGGGCCTAAGGGAAAGTCGCTAGGCCTACGGGACAACGTCGTCCAATCAGTAAGTAAAGTGGGATGAAGGAGGGGTGTCGGTTCAGTTCCTTTCCAGTTGCGCGAGGAAGCTTCGGTAGGCGGGCGGATGGGATGGATAAGCCAACTGAAGAAGGACAAGGGCAGGGGTAGCCAATGGACGTTAGCTTTTGGGGCGGGAGCTGTATTCTGGCTGGTCGGCGAGGGAGGGGAGGTAAGCTAAAGGGGCGTGAATTAAGGCTGGGCGTTCGGTTGCTGAGCAGCGCACGCAAATTGGTGGCTGGGGTGGCCGGGCGCGTGCCTGGGACGGTGTGCGGAGCGGGGCCACCGGACTGAGCCTCTCTCAGAGGCGGTTGGTGGGCGTGTGCCATCGCGAGGTTTCGCTGCGAGGAATGTGAGAAGCCCAGGTGGTTGTTTCCTCCCCCCCTCTTCCCCGCGAGCTCTCGCCGGCGCCGGGCTTTCCCCTCGCTCGTCTGCGGCCGCCGTTTTTGTCTCCCGCAGAGGCTGTTCCCCGAACCACCACCACCAACCCGGCCTCCCCTGTCAGCGCCCCGCGTCATGTCGTGATCTCCGGGCGGACGTGTGAGACCAGGGAGGTGGCGGTGACGGCTGCTGCTGCTGCTGCTGCTGCTGCTGCAGCCGCCGATGGGGCTGCTCCGGATTATGAAAGTCGTGGTTGTGTGTGTGTGAATGCGATTTTCGCTGGCAGAGCACTCGGGCCACAACACGAGTGATGTCAAATTGACCACGCCCAACCCAGCCCCACAGGGTCAAACACAATCCTGATATGGTCCTCAATGATATCGAGTTTGACACCCCTGCTTTAGATCCTGATAGTGTTTTAATAGACATAAAAAAGATGAAGAAAGACTAACCTCTATGTTATTTTTATGGAAGGCCTGCCTGAAAGTTATAATGGTAGATTGTCCACAGATTTAAGCAGGCGAACACCCTGAGAACAGGGGCATATCAGAGAATGCAGACTTGAGAATAACCTGTCAGGACACGGTAGGACTTCCAGTGCCTTCCTTGTTACAGACCTAGGCAGTGTATTAACAATTTATCCCAAAAGCGCAAAAGCTCCTGGGCCGTGCGCAAAGGCTCCAGGGAAGAGACGCCCCCCCACCCCTGCGCGCGCTCAGCGGGCCACGGTAAAATTATCAAAGGCTGACTGGTCCGCGGCGATAAAAAGGTTGGGGACCACTGATGTAGAAGACCGGCAAGGACAGTCATCTTCTCTCTGTAAGTAGCTGTCTTTATTGTTTTGTGTGCTTGTTTCATCCTAACGCAGTGCATGCAATTGAAGAATTCACTTCTGTGTCTCTTCTTTGTGCGGGCCATTCATTGGAGTCAGTGGTAAGGACAATCATCTTCCTTCTGTAAGTAGCTCTTCAAAGAGCCAAGGTGGCGCAGTGGTTAAATGCAGCATTGCAGGCTACTTCAGCTGACTGCAGTTCAGCAGTTCGGCTGTTCAAATCTCACCGGCTCAAGGTTGACTCAGGCTTCAATCCTTCCGAGGTGGGTAAAATGAGGACCCGGATTGTTGTTGGGGCCCGATATGCTGACTCTGTAAACCGCTTAGAGAGGGCTGAAAGCCCTATGAAGCGGTAGATAAGTCTAACTGCTATTGCTATTGCTAAAGAAAGAGAAAGAGAGGAGAGAGAAAGAAAAGGAGAGAAAGAAAAAGAGAGAGAGAAAGAAAGAGAAAAAGAGAGAGAGGAGAGAGAAAGAGATAGAATGAAAAAGAGAGAGAAAAAGAGAGAAAGAAAGAGAAAGTGAGGAGAGAGAAAGAAAAAGAGCTGAGGTGGCGCAGTGGTTAGGGTGCAGCACTGCAGGCCACTTCAGCTGACTGTTATCTGCAGTTCGGCGGTTCAAATCTCACCGGCTCAAGGTTGACTCAGCCTTCCATCCTTCCGAGGTGGGTGAAATGAGGACCCAGACTGTGGGGGAAATATATGCTGACTCTGTAAACCGCTTAGAGAGGGCTGAAAGCCCTATGAAGCGGTATATAAGTCTAACTGCTATTGCTCTTGCTATTTTATTGTTTTGTGAACTTATTTTAATCTTATTCAAGTAGTAAGTACACAAAATAATAAATTTCCTTTTTTATATCTTTTTGTAGATCATCCATTGGGGCAAAGAATTCAGTGACATCACCTTGGCCACTCCCACCCAGTCACATGGCCAGCAAGCCACTCCCACAAAGCAGGCCACACCTACAGAAGTGGTTCTAAAAAGATTTGAAACCCACCACTGAACACAACACAAATCCGGGCACCTTACAAACCCATATAGAATGATAGCAGAGTTGGAAGGGACCTTGGAGGGCTTCTCGTCCAGGGATGGATAATCTGTTTGTCCTTGCGTGCCGAAAGCACACGTATGTGTGCCCACAGCCATAACGCAACCACTCTGTGCGCACTTCCCCCTTGTGTGTGTGTGCATGCCCCCCCCTCCGGTGTGTGTGCGTGACCCCCTTCCCTGCACCTCATTTGGGCCTAGCAGGCCTCCCTGGAGCCTCCCGAGACAAAAAATGGGGCACTGCACCCCCCACACTTCCCCCACTCCCTGCACATTTGTGTATGACCCCACGCATATGTGCGCATCTCCCACATATGCGACAGAGACCCACTTCTGCCTAGCAGGAGGCCCGCGTGCATGCGCGGTGGAGCTGACCTGGGGCGACGGCTCATGTGCCAGCAAAGAGACCTCCGTGTGTCATCTGAGGCATGCGTGCCATAGATGTGCCACATCACAGTTCTTGTCCAACCTCCTTCCTAGGCAGGAAACCCTATACCGTTCCAAATGGCTATCCAGCATCTTCTTAAAGACTTCCAGTGTTGGGGCATTCACAACTTCTGGAGGCAATTTCTGTTCCACTGATTAATTCTTCTGTCAGGAAATTTCTCCTCAGTTCTAAGTTGCTTCTCTCCTTGATTAGTTTCCACCCATTGCTTCTTGTTTTACCCTCAGGTGCTTTGGAGAATAGTTTGATTCCCTCTTCTTTGTGGCAACCCCTGAGATATTGGAAGACTGCTATCCTGTCTCCCCTGGTCCTTCTTTTCATTCAACTAGACATACCCAGTTCCTGCAACCGTTCTTCATATTAGCCTCCGGTTGTTTAAACAGAATACAGAATGTCAGAGTTGGAAGGGACTTTGGAGGTCTTCTAGTCCAACCCCCTGCTTAGGCAGGGGACCCTACACCATTTCAGACTAATTGTTGTCCAATTTCTTCTTAAAAACTTTTGAGTGTTGGAGCACCAAGAATATCTGGAGGCAAACAATTTCCACTGGTTAATTGTTCTCACTGTTAGGAAACTCTTCCTTAGTTCTTAGTTGCTTCTCTCCTTGATTAGTTTCCATCTGTTGCTTCTTGTCCTGCCTTCAAGTGCTTTGGAGAATAGCTTGACTCCCTCTTCTTTGGGGCAGCCCCTGAGATATTGGAACACGGCTATCATATCTCCCCTGGTCTTTCTTTTCATTAAACTAGACATACCCAGTTCCTGCAACTGTTCTTCATATGTTTTAGCCTCCAGTCCCCTAATCATCTTTGTTGCTCTTCTCTGCACTCTTTCTAGAGTTTCCACATCTTTTCTACATCGTGGAGACCAAAACTGAATGCAAATATTCCAAGTGTGGCCTTCCCAAGGCCTGATAAAGTGGTATTAACCCTTCACGTGATCTTGATTCTCTCCCTCTGTTGATGCAGCCTAGAACTGTGTTGGCTTTTTTGGCAGCTGCTGCACACGGCCGGCTCCTATTTAAATAGTTGTCCACTAGGACTCCAAGATCCCTTTCACATTTACTACTATTGAGGAAGGTACCACCTATGCTGTATCTGTGCATTTGGTTTTTCTTGCCTAAATGTAAACTATTACCTTGTAGCTCTTGAGGCTCAGGAAACTCTCCCATTTCATCTCAAAGGGAGAAGAAGGAAAGGTATGGAGGGGAAAAAGGAGGCCGGTGTTTTTATTTTCAAGGAAAAAAAATTTTTTTTTGTTACAAGTGCATTTCATTGGGTCTCAAATCAAAGGAAAGAATACTGATGTGGACCCACTGGCAGGGCTCTCGCAAGGAAGGGGAATTTCTCGGAACATCCCTCTAATACAGATTTTTTTTAAAAAAAGAAAGAAGTTAAATTACAGGAAGTCAGACCACATGTTCAACCAGCCAAGTGTTCCTCAATCTTGGCAACTTGAAGATGTCCGGACTTCAACTCCCAGAATTCCCCAGCCAGCATTCGCTGGCTGGGGAATTCTGGGAGTTGAAGTCCAGACATCTTCAAGTTGCCAAGGTTGAGAAACACTGAACTAGCCCACCGAAGACACCTCTATACTTCGGGCAGAAGTTCCCAACCAGGACTCTCCCCTGTCGTTAAATGAGAATATAATTTACTCCGTCCTCCGTAACTTATTAAGTCACCTTCCTGCCCGGAAGCAGGAGCTGTTCCTCTGAAAACTTCAAATTCATGGAAAATAATAATTGTTGAGGTTCGAGCGCCAAGGATCGGCTCCGAGTTCCCAAAGGTTGCACTGAGATATACTGTTCGTATGTGTTTATTGAATAGATTTGCTTGACGGCCAACTCGCCTCAAAGGGACTCTTACATTTAGCTGCTTGCAACCCTCGACTCACAACCATTTGTGTGGAAACCACTCAAAGCACTGAAAGAAAAAGGGGGCCTCCTTCACGCTGCAGCATTCCCAAGGTCGTGTGAGCAAAATCTGGGTCCGCGGCACCCAAATTGGATCCGTTTTTGCAACCCAGGCTCGCCTGATCGCCCTCTGCGACTTTCCCAGCCAGCCTCCAACAAGCAAAGTTAAAGGGGCAGGGGGAAAGGTGGATTCACTTAATGACCCCCTGGTTCATTTAAACAGCCCTGAGCAAAAAGCTAGTAAAATCCGTGACCCGTCAAAACCGCGGTAGACTAAAGCGCGCCCGATCAAAGCGCGTACGTGACGTCATCAGCAGCGCGACCAATAAAATTAAAAATAAATTAAATTAAAATTAAAATTAAATTAAAGCAAGCCGATTCACATAAAGGTAAGGGTTAGGGTTAGGTTAAGGGTTACGTTAAGCGTTAGGGTTAGGTTTAGAGTTAGGTTAAGGGTTAGCGTTAGGTTTAGCATTAGGTTTAGGGTTAGGTTAAGGGTTAGGCTTAGGGTTAGGTTTAGGGTTAGGTTTGGGGGGGTTAGGGTAAGGTTTTCGCGTTAATTTTAAATTTACCGCTCACAGCATGTCGTTTTCGTCGCGCTGTGATGGCGTCACGTACGCGCTTTTGTCGAGCGCGCTTTAGTCTACCGCGGATTTGTGGTGGAACCGTAAAATCAGGCATGACTCGCTTAACATTTGTCTCGCGTAGCAACGAAAACTCCGTTCCCAAATGTGACTGTAAGTTGAGGACTAGCTGAATCCTGTATTGCTCAAAAAAATAATAATACACAGAATCACAACTGCCTGCTGGGTTTGCACCACAGTGTGTGTGTGTGTGTGTGTGTGTGTTTGTGTGTGAGAGAAATGGTACACACACACACCCATTAATCAAAGTTAAAACAAAGCATGGTTAGGATCTTGCGGATCTGCGGTCCACAAGGAGGAAGATAATTGAAAAACTCCCTTTGGCGGAGGAGGCGGGAGAGGCAAAGGGCCGATTCACGGAGAGAGGCCATACGTATTCCACACTCGAGAGGTTTGCAGTGGCCGGTTGTGGAGCCCGGAGAAAAGATCCTTGGTGGGGTGGAAGTTTTATCCTGTGGCATCAGCTCCACTTCTCTGGGATGCAGCTTCCCACGGGGGGGACGCCTGCCAGGCTCTGCCGGACGCGGGTGTGTGTGTGTGTGTGTGATTCCACGCCAGTCACTGCCCGGATACCGTTACCAGCACGAAAGAGGCGGCCGACCGAGAGGGAACGGAGCCGGCTAGTTGACCACCGCCGAGCTGCACATGGTGTTCATGCCACAGGCGTGGCTCCCACGGTACAAGTAGTAGTAGCCCTGTAGGAGAGAGGAGGCAAGCGGATCAATGCTTGGGAGGAGGAGTGGCCTACAGCAGTGGTTCCCAAACCTGGCAACTTTAAGACTTGTGGACTTCAACTCTGCAGAGCTGGCTGGAGAATTCTGGGAGTTGAAGTCCACAAGTCTTAAAGTTGCCAAGTTTGGGAACCACTGGCCTACAGGGAGCCCTCGACTCACGGCCACAGCTGGGCCCAACCTTTCCAATTGCTAAGCCAACCCCTGGTCGAGTGAGGCTTGGTCACGCTTTACGACCTTTCTTGCCACAGAAGTGGAGTGTTGCCGTTGTTGAGTTAGTCACACCCCTGGTTCACGGACTCAAGACTTCCCCGCTGACATTGCCTGCCAGAAGGTCACAAGCACAGAGGAACGCGACCCTCCTGGGACTCTGCAACTGTCATAAGTACATGCCAGTTGCCAAGCCTCTAAAGTTGGATCACGTGACCACGGGGATGATGCAATGGCCAGGTGAAAGACAGCGATAAGTCGGGTTTTTTTCAGTGTCGCCGTAACTTTGACTAAACCAATGGTTGTAAGTCGGGGGGTTACTGTAATAGCAGAGTCCCATTGGGGGACTCCCTCCTCCCACCCTCCTCCCCACTGATAAGGGCAGGGAAGGGGAGGGGTCTCCCACCATACCTTCTCTCCCCAGTCTGCTCCCCAGCTGTTCTTGATCGCCCAGAAGGGAGTTCGGCCCCCTGTGGAAAGAAGACACAACCGTTAAGAAATGGCCCTGGAGGGCTTCCAGGAACCGACTCAGAGTAGAAAGCCGAGCAGGCTCATGGGAAAGGCTAATCACAACTCCCAATATCCCCAGCTGAGCCAAATGTCAGTTGTGAGAAGCAGAAATCCCATCCAGAATTCAATTTGTTAGACCAGGGGTCAGCAAACTGTGGCTCCGGAACCGCATGTGGCTCTTTCCTCCCTCTGCTGTGGCTCCGTCACCAGTTGGCGCCACAATTTTGAGAAGAGCTTCCGGGAAGGGGGGGGGGGAGAAGCACAGTGTGCCAGGAGAAGACTCTATGGTAAGGGGAGGGTTTTCCAGTTGTCTCCACAATTGATAGGTAGAGGAAAAAGTACGCCGCGCTAGGAGGAGACTCTATGGTGGGGGGAACTGAACTTCCGGTCAGCTCCAGAATTGAACAGGGGGCTTCTGGTTAGGACCTTTGTGGCTCCCGGCATTTTCTGTGGGAAACGGCTCCAAATGGCTCTTTGAGTGTTTAAGGTTGCCGACCCCTCTGTTAGACTAATCACTAGGCAGTGTTTCTCAACTTTAAGAGGGGTGGACTTCAACTCCCAAATTCCCCAGGAAGCACGGCTGGCTGGGGAATTCTGGGAGTTGAAGTCCACCCCACTTGAAAACCATCACGGATCCGCTGTTAGATCCCCTGCAATTTGCCTTCCAAGCAAAAAGATCGACAAAAAATGCTGTTAATATGGCTCTGCATACATCCTACAAGACCTTGAATCTCCCAAGACCTACACAAGGGTCCTCTCTGTGGACCTCAGCTCAGCATTCAATACCATCATTCCAGAGTCTTCCACTTGAACTGATCCAGCTAGCTGTGCCTGGCCAGACTGTAAGTGGATCCCAAGCTTCCTATCAGGCAGGAAGCAGCAGGCGAAGCTAGGCAAAATCACATCAGATACCTGTACAATGAGCACAGGAGGCCCCCAGGGCTGTGTGCTCTACATGGGGCAGCCCTTGAAGAGTATTCAGAGACTTCAACTCGTCCAGAATGCAGCCATGTGAGCGATTGTGGGTGCACCTCAATACACCCACGTTACACCTATCCTCCGCGAGCTGCACTGGCTACCGATCGGTCTCCGGATACGCTTCAAAGTGCTAGTCGTAACTTATAAAGCCCTTCATGGTATTGGACCTGGGTACTTGAGAGACCGCTTGCTGCCAATTACCTCCCAAAGACCCATTAGATCACACAGGGTCGGCCTCCTCCGGGTTCTGTCTACCAGCCAATGCCACCTGGCTACTACCCGGGGGAGGGCCTTCTCTGTGGCAGCTCCGGCCCTCTGGAATGAACTCCCCGCAGAGATTCGGACCCTCACCTCTCTCCAGGCCTTCCAAAAAGCCGTCAAAACCTGGCTTTGTCGGCAGGCCTGGGGTCGATGAGTTCCCTTCCCCTCTCGACTTGTGTGGTTGTGTGATTCTTGGCTATTTTAACTACTTGTATTGTGTTCTATGTTCCCCTTTTGAGTTGTTTGCCGCCCTGAGTCCCTCCCGGAGAAGGGCGGCATACAAATAATACAATTCAATTCAATTCAATGTGTGCTCTCTCCCCACTTCTCTCTATACACTAATGCAGTGTTTCTCAACCTTGGCGACTTTAAGTCCTGTGGACTTCAACTCCCAGAATCCCAGCAACTGCGCTGGCTGGGGGATTCTGGGAGTTGAAGTCCACAGGACTTAAAGTCGCCAAGGTTGAGAAACACTGTTCTAATGACTGTGTCTCAAACGATCCCTCTGTTAAACTACGGAAGTTTTGCGGACGACACAACAGTGATTGGTTTCATTCAAGACAACGATGAAATCGCATGCAGACGGGAGGTTGAACAATCTGGAACTGAACACCCTCGAAACCGTAGAAATGGTGGTAGACGTTCGGAGAAACCCTCCCATACTACTACCTCGTACGATACGAGACAACACAGCATCAACAGTAGAGTCCTTCATGTTTCTAGGTTCTGTCATATCTCAAGAACCTAAAACGGACACCTTAACATCAAGGACGTCACCCAAAACGCACGACAGAAGAACGTTCTTTCTGCGCCAATCCAGGAAGATGATTCAGTTCTACAGAGTGTTGCACCTTATGATTCTTGACGAATGTCTTTTTGATGTACACTGGGCACATCTTCACCAAGACAAATCCCTTGTGTGTCCAATCACACTTGGCCAATAAAGAATTCTATTCTATTCTAATTCTATTCAAGCAGGCTGGCTTGGGAATTCTGGGAGTTGAAGTCCACCCCTTTAAAAGTGTGCTGGTTGAGGAATACTGGGAGTTGAAGTCCACCCTTCTTAAAGCATTCTGGCTGGTGGATCCTGGGAGTTAAAGCTCACCCCCTCTTAAAGTTGCCAAGATTGTGAATCCAAGAAAATCCAAAAGCGGTGGTGCAATACTGGAAGAAGGAAGACTTGCCTACAATCCAAGAGTGGACATTGAAAGTCACAAACTTAGCCGAGATGGCTAAAATATCGGCATATCTTAAAGACCACTCAAATGAGAGATATAAACGAGACTGGAAAAAATGGATTGACTATATACAAAATAAATACGGGACCAAGAAATTCCAAATAGCCTATGCTTAAGATCAGAAATGATTTAAATTGTTTAAAGTTAGCTCAGCAAGAAGAAGCTAAGATCAACGTAGATATGTCATTAATTTCTTTATTTCTTTTTTCTCAATAGATTTTAGACTGTGTTAGTTAAAAATCCATACTGTGTACGGGTTCTGGGAAGTCGGGGGGGGGGGAGGAGGAGGGGGGTTGGGGTGGAGGGTGGAGGGAGGGAGGGGTATACATTAGGCTAGACAAGAATTTGGTGGTAAACTAGAACTATTTTGGCACACACACAAAAATTGTACTCCGATGTCTCACTGATTGAGGAATGATGAAATGTTTGTTTTAAAAGAAAATAAAACTTTTGGGGAAAAAAAGATTTTAATAATAATAATAATAATAATAATAATAATAATAATAATAATTATTTTTTTTCAAAAATTTAAAATTTTTTTTTAAAAATTTAAAATTTTGAAATCTAAATTGAATGGTGGAAATACAATCAAGGCCATAAATACCTGGGCAATACCAGTTATAAGATACACAGCTGGCATAGTTAACTGGACACAAGCTGATTTGGACCTTTTGGACCGAAAAACCAGGAAACTAATGACAATGCACTACAGTTTACATCCACGTGGTGATACTGATAGACTATATCTGCCCCGAAAATCAGGTGGCAGAGGATTATTACAAGTGAAGCAAACAGTTGAAGAGGAAAAACATGCACTGGCTGATTATTTAAAAGAAAGTCAAGAACATCTATTAATTGAAGTAAAGAACAAAAATCTACTGAAGGCCCAACAGACAAAACAAGAATACAGAAAAGATGTGATAAAATCAAGAATGGAGAGTTGGCAGAACAAAGCACTGCATGGTCAATTTCTGGAAAAAATAAAAGATAAAGTGGACAGTGAACAAACTTGGTTATGGTTAACAACAGGTACATTAAAGAAAGAAACAGAGTCACTAATCCTGGCTGCGCAAGAACAAGCTATCCGCACAAATGCCATTAAGGCCAAAATCGAAAAATCCTCTGATGATGCCAAATGCAGACTTTGCAAAGAAGCTGATGAAACTGTTGATCACATACTCAGCTGCTGTAAAAAAATCGCGCAGACTGATTATAAATTGCGGCACAATTCAGTAGCACAAATGATCCATTGGAATTTGTGCAAAAATTATAATATTAAAACAACAACAAACTGGTGGGAACATCAGCCTGAAAAAGTCACCGAAAATCAGATGGTCAAGATCTTGTGGGATTTCCGTATACAAACGGACAAAATACTGGCCCATAATACACCAGACATCACACTGGTTGAGAAAAATAAGGTCACAATCATAGACCAGGTGATAGCAGGGTCGCCGAGAAGGAACATGAAAAAATTGCAAAATACCAGGACTTAAAAATCGAAATTCAACGACTATGGCACAAACCAGCAGTGGTAATTCCAGTGGTAATTGGCACACTGGGTGCTATTCCAAAAGCACTGGAATTACATTTAAAACAGTTAAAAATTGACAAAATCACCATCAGTCAAATGCAAAATGCTTGGATCTGCACACATATTACTAAAATACGTTATGACGTCCTAGGCCCCTGGGTGGGGCCCGACTAGTAACCAATGCCAAATCCGGCGAAACAACTGGCCGCTGTGATACAATTGTATAATAATAATAATAATAATAATAATAATAATAATAATAATAATAATAATAATAATAATAATGTACAGCGCAGCTGTAATAGTCACTAATGAACTAGGCATTAAAATTAAAGTACCTAGTCACACAACAGAAAAAGCATCAAAGCCAAAGTGGAAAATCCGTTTAGAACAAAAAATCAAAAAATTAAGGGCAGATGCTAGTAACTTAAAGAACATGCATGAGCAACGGCTTAAAAACAACAAAATCATAGATCGGCTAATCAGGAGATATAGATTGGATACAAGAAACATCAATGAAGCTGTAGAGATTGTAAAACAGCAGATAACAGCAACAGCTAGAAAAATTGAAAGATATGAGGCACGAATCATCCAATATAAACAAAATCAGCAATTTCGATCAGACCAACAGCGTTTTTATCAAAGTCTTAATGTAAATGGTGACACCAAAAGTGAAAAACCAGAAAAACAGGCCACAGTTGAATTCTGGAAAGAATTGTGGGAAAATGCAAAGGACTACAACAAGGAAGCAAAGTGGATACATGACTTTGAGAAAAGCATTGGCAACAAACAAATGCAAGTATTAGAAATAACAACTGAGATGGTCAAAAATCGAGTTAAAAAGGTAAAGAATTGGACATCACCTGGAAAGGACCAATTACATGGTTTCTGGCTCAAATATCTGACCAGTTTACATGCAATATTGGCCAGGCAACTGAATGAAATTTTACAAAAGGGCCAAATTGATGAATGGTTGACAACTGGAAAAACATACTTGATTCAGAAAGATGCAACTAAAGGAACAACACCTGAAAACTACAGACCAATAACATGCTTGCCAACAACCTTCAAATTACTCACAGGCATTATTGCAGATAACATGATGGATTATTTGGAAACAAACAACATCTTGCCAGTAGAGCAAAAAGGCAACAAAAGAAGGAGCAGGGGCACAAAAGATCAGCTTCTAATTGATAAAATGATATTAGAAAATTGTAAGAACAGAAAAACAAACTTGAATATGGCCTGGATTGATTACAAAAAGGCATTTGACTCACTGCCACATAGTTGGATCATAAAATGCTTAGAAACAACTGGCATTAGCAAAAATATTACATCCTTTACTGAAAAGGCGATGAAACAATGGAGAACTGAGTTGGCAGTAGGGAATGAGATCTACGGAATGGTTAATATCAAGCGAGGAATTTTCCAGGGTGATTCACTTTCACCTCTTCTCTTCATCATCGCAATGATCCCACTATCAGTAATCTTAAAAAAAAATGAAATTAGGCTACCAAACAGCCAAAGAAGCTGAAAAAATTTCACATCTACTATATATGGCTGATTTGAAACTCTATGGAAAGTCAGAAATAGAAATCCAATCATTGACAAACACAGTCCGAGTATTCAGCACCGATATTTCAATGCAGTTTGGCATGGAAAAATGCGCCACTGTATCCATAAAAAGGGGCAAAATCACTGCATGTGAGGGAATTGAAATGCCCAATGGCCAATTAATTAAATGCAAAGAAAATGAAGCCTACAAATACTTAGGCATTCTGCAGTTGGATAACATCAAGCATGGAGAAGTAAAAACTATTGTCAGGCGAGAGTACACCAACAGAGTTAGGAAAATTTTAAAATCTAAATTGAATGGTGGAAATACAATCAAGGCCATAAATACCTGGGCAATACCAGTTATAAGATACACAGCTGGTATAGTTAACTGGACACAAGCTGATTTGGACCTTTTGGACCGAAAAACCAGGAAACTAATGACAATGCACTACAGTTTACATCCACGTGGTGATACTGATAGACTGTACCTGCCCCGAAAATCAGGTGGCAGAGGATTATTACAAGTGAAGCAAACAGTTGAAGAAGAAAAACATGGACTGGCTGATTATTTAAAAGAAAATCAAGAACATCTATTAATCGAAGTAAAGAACAAAAATCTACTGAAGGCCCAACAGACGAAACAAGAATACAGAAAAGATGTGATAAAATCAAGAATGGAGAGTTGGCAGAACAAAGCACTGCATGGCCAATTTCTGGAAAAAATAAAAGATAAAGTGGACAGTGAACAAACTTGGTTATGGTTAACAACAGGTACATTAAAGAAAGAAACAGAGTCACTAATCCTGGCTGCGCAAGAACAAGCTATCCGCACAAATGCCATTAAGGCCAAAATCGAAAAATCCTCTGATGATGCCAAATGCAGACTTTGCAAAGAAGCTGATGAAACTGTTGATCACATACTCAGCTGCTGTAAAAAAATCGCGCAGACTGATTATAAATTGCGGCACAATTCAGTAGCACAAATGATCCATTGGAAGTTGTGCAAAAATTATAATATCAAAACAGCAAAAAACTGGTGGGAACATCAGCCTGAAAAAGTCACCGAAAATCAGATGGTCAAGATCTTGTGGGATTTCCGTATACAAACCGACAAAATACTGGCACATAATACACCAGACATCACACTGGTTGAGAAAAATAAGGTCACAATCATAGACATCGCAATACCAGGGGATAGCAGGGTCGCCGAGAAGGAACATGAAAAAATCGCAAAATACCAGGACTTAAAAATTGAAATTCAACGACTATGGCACAAACCAGCAGTGGTAATTCCAGTGGTAATTGGCACATTGGGTGCTATTCCAAAAGCACTGGAATTACATTTAAAACAGTTAAAAATTGACAAAATCACCATCAGTCAAATACAAAAAGCCGCACTGCTTGGATCTGCACGCATATTACGAAAATACGTTACGACGTCCTAGGCCCCTGGGTGGGGCCCGACTAGTAACCAATGCCAAATCCGGCGAAACAACTGGCCGCTGTGATACAATTGTACAACAACAACAACAACAACAACAACAACAATAATAATAATAATAATAATAATAATAATAATAATAATAATAATAATAATAATAGAATCCGAAAGGGATCTTGGCTTTTAGTTCAATGAACAGATTTCCTGCTGCGTTTTACAGACAGCTGAAATGCATTCAGGGTGAAAATGGTCTCCTCCGTGTATTGAATGCAGAGGCAAAAGCGATCGCGTGAGAGGAATCAGCGGCGCTCACGCTCCCAAAATAAAACTCACACGTTTCAAAACAAAAAAATTAAATCTATTCCGGGGTTCCATCTGTCGGGGGGGGGGGAAGGGGAGGAAGGAGGGCTCGTTCTGTTTGTCCACCCTGAAATGAAACGGGGCTGCCTCTTTCGTTCAGGTCTGCCAGCTCCAAACGCGCTTGGGCAGCCCCTCCGAGGCATCGATTCCAAAGTGATGGCCCACTTCTGCCATCTCCGGGAAAAGTCAAAACACACAGCAGGAGGTTTAGGAAAAAAAAATCTGCATGTATAAAAATGGCTGTGTGTGTGTGTGTGTGTGTTTTCCAGCATAATATGACATGTCCTGAAAATAACTCCCAATATTTTTCGGGTGGGGAAAAATATAAACCCTCCCCTGAAAATAAGGGGGACCCAGACTGTGGGGGCGATATGCTGACTCTGTAAACCGCTTAGAGAGGGCTGAAAGCCCTATGAAGCGGTATATAAGTCTAACTGCTATTGCTAAAAAATAAGCCCCTTGGACACCCCCCCCCCACTCCGGCCAGGCGCCACTCACTGACCATGTGGTATCCCGAAGGCGACAAGCCGCGGGAACCGGGGGGGAAGGCGCTCACGTTGCTTGGACGGTGACTGGCATTGTGCCCAGCTGAAGAGGGAGGTTGCCGGGTGGCTGGTCTCTTGCGAGCGGGCTCCCGAAGAGCCGGGCACAGCCTCAGGGGTGAACGGCTGTGTTGCGCTATCACAGCAGCGCAACACAGCAGCTAGGAGGTGACCACGCTCACGAGCAGATGCCCGACCCCTAAGTCAGTGAATGGCGCTCTGAACAGCTGCAGAGTGGGGTTGTGTGAGCGGCTGTTCTGCTCCCCACTCGCACGCCTCCCAGCCTCACCATGCCCTCCCAGCTCTCCCTGCAGGGCCAGGGCACCGCCACCGCCGCTGCTGCCACCATCCCAACGTGGCTTCTTTTGCGGCTTCCAAACTCCAGAGTTCAGTGCCGAGTCTTCCAGCAGTGGCCGCTCTGGGAGTACGCTCTACGGTTCCGGCAGCCGGCCCACAACCAGTGAATGGCACTGTGCTGGGCTGGAAAGGGGTTTGCCAGGGAGCTGCTGGTCACCTCATGACTGCTGTGTTGCGCTGCTGCAACAGCGCAACACAGCTGTTTGCCCCTGAAGCTGTGCCCGGCTCTTTGGGAGCCCGCTCGCAAGAGAGCAGCGCCTGGCAATCCCAAAACAATAAGCCCTCCCCCGATAATAAGGCCCAAGCCATATTTTGGGGGGGGTCAAAAGAAAATAAGACCCTGTCTTATTTTCAGGAAAACACGGCAACTCTGGAACGCCTCGAGCAATTTCAACCAAACAGATGACTTACTGTCTAAAAAAAAAACACCCCTCGGGGTATGCATTCTGTTAAGATACAGCCTGTTGTGCCTTAAAATGGCTTCTACTGTACTGCCGTAAAATGGCTTCTATTGTACAGAGCAGTGGAGTTGCCATGGTAACGACTTCACAGTACTCCACAAGGGGGCTCCTTCTGTTAAGGGGGAGAATCCAATATTAGAAATTACGTTTGGTCCGGACGTTTTCCCCGTATAAATAAATTCCCTGGACAACGCCAGGTTATCAATTAGTCCAGGTTAAAAAAGCAGAAATCCAGACACACGCATACTGACAGCCCAGAGGAATCCCTCCAGACGAAAGAGCCACTCACGTGTGCCGTAGCCCACCAGGAGGACGGCGTGGTCGATCATCCAGGGATTACAGAGGACGAAGAAGGGGTGGGAAACGCCTTTGCGGTAGAACTGGAAAGAGAGAAGAAGAAAGTAAATGAAAATGTAATTATGGCAAGCAAGACCCCGGAATACAGAGTTGGAGGGGACCTTGGTGGTCTTTTACTCCAATCTCCTGGCTCAAGCAGGAGAGACTATGCCCCAGGTGTCCCACTTTGGAACTTTAAGACTGTTGGACTTCAACTCCCAGAATTCCCCAGCCAGCCTTGCAAGGCTGGCTGGGGAATTCTGGGAGTTGAAGTCCCAACAGTCTTCAAGTTCCTCAAGTTAGACACCTTTACCCACCATTCCAGCCAAGTGGCTGTCCAGTCCCTTCTTTAAAATCTTCAAAGATGGAGCATGGGAGACAAGCCTGATTAATTCTTCTCGTGACCCGTCAAAACCGCGCTCGACTAAGCCACGCCCGATTAAACCGCTGACGTCATCAACAGGGCGACAACAGCCAGCGCGGAGAAAGAAGGGCGCTTTAAATAGCGCTTTGAAAGCAAGCCGATTCAACTTAAGGTAAGGGTTAGGGTTAGGGTTAGCTTTAGGGTTAGGTTTAGGGTTAGCTTTAGGTTTAGGGTTAGGTTAAGGGTTAGGATTAGGTTTAGGGTTAGCTTTAGGGTTAGCTTTAGGGTTAGGTTAAGGGTTAGGTTTAGGGTTAGGTTTAGGTTTAGGGTTAGGTTAAGGGTTAGGGTTAGGTTTAGGGTTAGGTTTAGGGGGGTTAGGTTTAGGTTTAGGGGTTAATTTTAGGTTTAGGGTTTACAGCGTGCTTCTGTCTCTGCGCTGTTGTCGCCCTGTTGATGACGTCAGCTACGCGGTTTCATCGAGCGCGCTTTAGTTGAGCGCGGTTTTGTGGTGGAACCAATTCTTCTCACTGTCAGGAAATTTCTCCTTAGTTCTTTTCTAGGTTGGATCTCTCTTTACCAAAAAAACCCACCTTCCATCTGTTATTTCTTGTCCTGCCTTCTGGTTCCTTGGGGAATAAGTGGACCCTTTCTTCTCGTGGTAGAAGAATATTGGAACATAGCTAATCCTTCTCTTTCTTAGAGTATTCCCCACAACCGTTCTTCATATGCTCTATGCTCCAGTCCCCTAACAATCTAACCATTTTCTCTGCAGACTTTCTAGGGTTTCAACAAAGGACAAAATCAGGATCCAAAAAAAGAGCTTGACCGTCTTGAACAATGGGTCCTAGGGAACAAAATCAAATTTAATCTGGAGAAAAGTAAGGTTTTAGACGTAAGCAGGAAAAAACCCCGCTCATGTTTAGGCTTAAACGGTTGCAGGATCTGGGCCTGGCCAGTCTAGGGAAGAGAAGGACCAGGGGAGACAGGAGAGCATCTTCCAATATTTGAGGGGCTGCCCCAGAGAGGAGGAAGGGACTCAAGCTATTCTCCAAAGCCAGAGAAGGAAGAATGGATGGAAACTGAACCAAGGAGAGATTCAACCTAGAAATAAGGAGGAACTTTCTGACAGTGAGAACAATCAACCAATGGAACAGAAGTTGCCTTTGGAAGTTGTGGGAGCTTCATCACTTGAGGCTTTCAAGAAGATATTTGACTGCCATTTGTCAAAAATGGTGTAGGGCAGTGTTTCTCAACCTTGGCAACTTGAAGATGTCCCGGACTTCAACTCCCAGAATTCCCCAGCCAGCGAAGATGTCCCGGACTTCAGTGTTTAGGACAGTGTTTCTCAACCTTGGCCACTTGAAGATGTCCCGGACTTCAACTCCCAGAATTCCCCAGCCAGCGAAGATGTCCCGGACTTCAGTGTTTAGGACAGTGTTTCTCAACCTTGGCCACTTGAAGATGTCCGGACTTCAACTCCCAGAATTCCCCAGCCAGCATTCGCTGGCTGGGGAATTCTGGGAGTTGAAGTCCAGGACATCTTCAAGTGGCCAAGGTTGAGAAACACTGCTGTAGAGTCCCCTGCTTGAGCGGGTGGTTGGACTAGATGACCTATAAAGGTCCCTTCCAACTCTGTTAATCTGTTAAACCAAAAGTATAACAACAGATTAGGTGAGACCTGGCTCACAAACAGGAACGGTGAGAGGGGCCTGGGAATCTTAAGTGTAAGACAGACCCTTAAATATGAGCCAGGCCTGTGCGGCAGCAGCCAAAAAAAAAGCGAATAAAATCCTTGGTTGTATAAACAGAGAGAAAATCGAGTGAAGGATTAGTACCGCTTGATAGAGCCTCAGTAAGGCCACACCTGGAATCCTGCACCCAGTTTTGGTCATCACCTTACAAAAAAGATGTTGAGATTTTGGAAAAAGTTCAGACAAGAACAACTAGAGCCGAGATGGCGCAGTGGTTAAATGCAGCACTGCAGGCCACTTCAGCTGACTGTTATCTGCAGTTCAGCGGTTCAAATCTCACCGGCTCAAGGTTGACTCAGCCGTCCATCCTTCCGAGGTGGGTGAAATGAGGACCTGGATTGTTGTTGGGGGCGTGACTCTGTACAGCCTGACTCTGTAAACCGCTTAGAGAGGGCTGAAAGCCCTATGAAGTGGTATATAAGTCTAAGTGCTATTACTAGTGTCCTTCCTTCCTTCCTTCCTTCCTTCCTTCCTTCCTTCCTTCCTTCCTTCCTTCCTTCCTTCCTTCCTTCCTTCCTCCCTCCCTCCCTCCCTCCCTCCCTCCCTCCCTCCCTCCCTCCCTCCCCAGTGGCTAGAATGCAGCATTGCAGGCTGACTCTGCCCACAGTCTGGAGTTCGATCCTGACTGGCTCAAGGTTGACTCAGCCTTCCATCCTTCTGAGGTGGGTAAAATGAGGACCCGGATTGTTGTTGGGAGCGATATGCTGACTCTGTAAACCGCTTAGAGAGGGCTGAAAGCCCTATGAAGCAGTATATAAGTCTAAGTGCTATTGCTATTGCTAACTAAGATGATTAAAAGTCTGGAGACTAAAAGATATGAAGAACGGCTGCAGGATTTGGGTTTGGCTAATCCAGACAAAAGAAGGACTAAGGGGGGACATGGTAGCTGCCTTCCAATATTTGAGGGGCTGCCACAGAGAAGAGGGATGGGGTCGAGCTATTCTCCAAAGCACCCGAAGGCCGGACAAGGAACAATGGATGGAAGCTGAACAAGAAGAGATTCAACCTGGAAATAAGGAGGAGCTTTCTGACAGTGAGGGCAATGAACCAGTGGAACAGCCTGCCACCAGAAATTATGGGTGCTCGAACATTGGAGAGTTTTAAGAAGAGACAGGACAGGCACTTGTCTGGAACGGCCGAGGGTCTCCTGCTTGAACAGGAGGTTGGACTAGAAGTCCTCCAAGGTCCCTTCCAACTCTATCCTGATGGATGGATGGATGGATGGATGGAGAGTCTCTCACCTGCATACCAAAGGAGTTCAGCGCAATGGAGACAGGGCCGTTCTTGGCCAGCCAAGCTGCGATATCTGTCCAAAGAGAGAGGAGCACAGGTAAGAGGGAGGGGCACCCAAGGAAGGGGGGGCTGCTTGAGGTCCCACCCTTCCCCCCAAAACAGAAAATCTCTCACGCATCGTTCATTTCAAGTGAAAACTCCTTACAAGTGTGGATATGCCTGCACTGCAAGGGTTACTACGTACATCATCTTATACAGGTAATCCTCGGCTTACGACCAAAATTGTGAATGGAATTTATAAGTTATTGTAATAATCAGTTAAGTCTTTCCTTTTCCTTCCCTTCTCATCCCTCCTTCCTCCTATTTTCCTTCCCTTTTTCCTTCCCTTTCCTTTTTTATTTCCTTCCCTTCTTTTTCCTTTCCCCCTTCCCTTCTTCCTTCCTTCTTTCCTTTTGTCTTTTCATTTCTGTTCTGTTTATTTATTATTTTTCTTTTACTTTACTTCCCTCCTTCCTTCTTTTTTACTTCCCTTCCCTTTTTCCTTCCCTTTTTTATTTCCTTCCCTTCTTTTTTCTTTCCCCCTTCTCCCTTCCTTCCTTCTTTCCTTTTGTCTTTTCATTTCTGTTCTGTTTATTTATCATTTTTCTTTCACTTTACTTCCCTCCTTCCTTCTTTTTTACTTCCCTTTTTCCTTTCCTTTTTTATTTCCATCCCTTCCCTTCTTTTTCCCTTCCCCCTTCTTCCTTCCTTCCTTCTTCCCTTTTGTCCTTTCCTTTCTGTTCTGTTTATTTATCATTTTTCTTTCACTTTACTTCCCTCCTTCCTTCTTTTTTACTTCCCTTTTTCCTTTCCTTTTTTATTTCCTTCCCTTCTTTTTCCTTTCCCCCTTTCCTTCTTCCTTCCTTCTTTCCTTTTGTCTTTTCCTTTCTGTTCTGTTTATTTATCATTTTTCTTTCACTTTACTTCCCTCCTTCCTTCTTTTTTACTTCCCTTTTTCCTTTCCTTTTTTATTTCCTTCCCTTCTTTTTCCTTTCCCCCTTCCCTTCTTCCTTCCTTCTTTCCTTTTGTCTTTTCCTTTCTGTTCTGTTTATTTATCATTTTTCTTTCACTTTACTTCCTTTAAAAAACAATGTGCTGTTTTTACTCTGTAAAGAGGCCCTTTCCTAAAAGCCAGCCAAGAAAAGCCAAGGAGCCCACCGTTCTCGTCCTGGGGAAGGGCCACGCTGCTGTTGATGTAAACGGCCACCTTCTCCTTGGAGAAGCCACAGTTCTGTTCGAAACCCTGGTAGCTGTAATCCCCCTCGGTCTCCAGGCCCCCTGGAGAAATGGAAGCAGAAAAGCCCCATCAAGGAAGGTCCCAGAAGGGGAAACGGAGGGTCCGGTAGGGAAGGCAAGAAACGTCCCATCTCGAGCCATGTTGAAAAGAGAGGGGGAATTCTTCCGTGATCATCCGAAACATTTGAGCAACCTCAGGTCTTGGATCCAGCTTCCAAGAATCACACAGTTCTTATTTTTAAGCCTCCGTAGAACAAAAAGCATTAGAACAGCGTTTCTCAACCTTGGCAACTTGAAGATGTCCGGACTTCAACTCCCAGAATTCCCCAGCCAGCATTCGCCCCCCCCCCCCCCCCGGTCAGTTGCAACCCGTTTGTATAAAATGGTAAAAGTTCCCCCCCTACCCGCCTCGCACATCTGGGCTGGCCATTCCCGACTCTAGGGGGCGCTGCTATTTTAAGTTTATAAACAATTCAGTGTTTAGGACAGTGTTTCTCAACCTTGGCAACAATTCGCTGGCTGGGGAATTCTGGGAGTTGAAGTCCGGACATCTTCAAGTTGCCAAGGTTGAGAAACACTGCACTAGAAACACAGGCAGTCCTCAACTTACAACACTCCATTTAGGGACCATTCAAAGTTACAACAGTATTGAAAAAAAGTGACTTGTGACCGTTTTTCACCCCAACGACTATCGCAGCATCTCCAAGGTCCCATCGTCAAAGTTGCTTGGCAAACTGACTCATACTTACGACCGTCGCTGCGTCCTGAGGTCACATGATCCCCTTTTTGAGACCTTTTGACAAGCCAAACCAACGAGGAAGCCGGAGTCACTTCACAACTTTGTTTCTAACTTATCAACTGCAGTGATTCACTCAGCAGGTCGTAAAAAAGGGGCGAAACTCACTTAACAGACGTCTCGCTGAACAACACAAATTTTGGGCTCGGTTGTGTTTGTAAAATGAGGACCACCTGTACTTATCCTTAAAGGCAAAGGTTCCCCTCTCACCTATGTGCAAGTCGTTCCCAACTCTAGGGGGCGCTGCTCATCTCCGTTTCAAAGCCGAAGAGCCAGCACTGTCTGAAGACGTCTCCGTGGTCATGTGGCCAGCATGACTCAACGCCCGAAGGCGCACGGAGCGCTGTTCCCTTCCCACCAAAGGTGGTTCCTATTTTTCTACTTGCATTTTTTACGTGCTTTCGAACTGCTCGGTTGGCAGAAGCTGGGACGAGGAACGGGAGCTCACTCCGTTACGCGGCGCTGGGGATTCAAACTGCCAACCTTTCTGATCAACAAGCTCAGCGTCTTAGGCACTGAGCCACCGCATCCCTCTTTATTCTGACCCACCATTTTTTAGCCCCACATGATGCCCCAAAGGACAAAGCAGACTTTTACTCGAAAAAACTGGGAAGCTTCACGATGGCCTCAAATTCACTGCTTGCTCAGCAAAACCCCCACACAAAGGAACGGTTTGTTTCACTGAGTTGCTCTCAGCTGCACAGAAATCCTGGCCTCGTTTTCAGCTTAAAATGTCCCGTTCTGAAGGGAAGACCAATGTAGCCTCTTCCTCCTACTCTTCTTCTACTCCTCAAAACCTCCCTCCCTCCCAGCACTGATGATGGGAGACAGTTAGTGAAATGTCTGCAAGAAAACCACCAAGCTCAGAGAGCACTTTTTCCCCCTCCCTTCTGGCACTGATGATATTACCTAGTTGGGTAATGAAACATCTGGAAGAAAACCTCCAGGCTCACAGAGCACCAAGGACCCCCCAGTCCTTTTCCCCCTCCTCCTCCTCCTGTCTGTCTGTCTGTCTGTCTCTCTCTCCAACCCCCCCTCTAGTTCTGATAATATTACTTAGTTGGGTCATGAAATATCTATAAGAAAGCAACCAATCTCAGAGAGCACCAAAGACTCCGTAGTCGTCCTCCTCTTCTTCTTCCTCCTCTTCCTCCTCCTCCTCCTGTTCTTCTTTCTCTCCTCCTCCTCTCCTCCTCTTCTTCCCCTCCTCCTCCTCTTCCTCCTCCTCCTCCTGTTCTTCTTCTTTCTCTCCTCCTCCTCCTCTCCTCCTCTTCTTCTTCATCCTCCTTTTCTCCTCCTCTTCTTCCTCCTCCTCCTCCTCCTCCTCTTCTTCTTCTTTCTCTTCTCCTCCTCTCCTCCTCCTCTTCTTCCCCTCCTCCTCTTCCTCCTCCTCCTCGTTCTTCTTCTTCTTTCTCTCCTCCTCCTCCTCCTCCCCTCTTCTTCTTCTTCTTCTTTCTCTTCTCCTCCTCTCCTCCTCTTCTTCCCCTCCTCCTCCTCTTCCTCCTCCTCCTCCTGTTCTTCTTCTTCTTTCTCTACTCCTCCTCCTCCTCCTCCCCTCCTCTTCTTCTTCTTCCTCCTTTTCTCCTCCTCTTCTTCCTCCTCCTCCTCCTCCTCCTCTTCTTCTTCTAAAATCCCACTCCCTTCCATCACTCATAATATCCAGTTGAGCAATGAAACATCTGGAAGAAAACCACCCAGCTCAGAGAGCACCAAGGACCCCACAGTCCTTTTCTTCTTCCTCCTCCTCCTCCTTTCTCTCTCTCTCTCTCTCTCCACCCCCCCCCCCCGCCTTCTAGTTCTGATAATATTACCTAGTTGGGTCATGAAATATCTGCAAGAAAGCAACCAAGCTTAGAGAACAGAAACGACCTCACAGTCCTTTTCTTCTTCCTCCTCCTCCACCTCCTCCTCCCTTCTGATGGCATTACTTAGTTGGGTAGTGAAATGTCTGCCACAAAGCCACCCAGCTCAGAGACCACCAAGGACCCCACCGACTTACCCAGCGTCTCAATAGCCTCGTAGGCGTTAGAAGGCAGGCCGCCTCCACAGGCATGGTCTTTGCGGTCACAGTCCACCAGCTCTGTAGGGGGAGAAGGTCGGGTGCAGGTCAACTGGGTGCTGGGGGGTGAAGGCAGGCACATGGGCCACCTCCTCCGAGGCAATGGCTCCGACTCTCAGCCACGTGGGTGGACAGAGATGGCTCAGCTGGCTGGGGAATGCTGGGAGTTGAAGTCCACCCGTCTTAAAGTTGCTAACGGTTCAGGGACCCTGCTGGGGAGGCAGCTACATCCAACGTGGCCAACTCTAGGGGGCGCTGCTATTTTAAGTGTATAAACAATTCAGTGTCTAGGACAGTGTTTCTCAACCTTGGTCACTTGAAGATGTCCGGACTTCAACTCCCAGAGCTGGCTGGAGAATTCTGGGAGTTGAAGTCCACAAGTCTTAAAGTTGCCAAGTTTGGGAACCACTGCCATAAGGGCTGGATTTCTAGACCTTGGGGGCTCTAAGCTATGGGGAGCCGCAACGGGCGTGCCTACCATGTGCTCAAGGAGCATAAGGCCATAGAGCTTCTGAACATGTCAAGAAGGGTGGGCTTTATTGACCTTCGTTTGTTAATGATGACCAGCAGGGATGAGGTCCAACAAGGTGCAATAAGGAAGAGACTGACTTAAGAGCTGGAAACCCAGATTTGAGTCAGAGCCCCAGTCCAGATGTTTCCTAGGGGACTCTGGACCCATCAGGCTCCAAGGGGGTCCAGTGTGGAGTGGGCCGGCTTCAGAGCAGGGTAGAAATTCAGCTTCCAGGCCTCCTTACATTGAGAAGACACTTGGGGGACCTCGGATGGTCCTCAGGCTGAAGCCAACTGAGTCCCTCTCGTCTTGCCTCTGGCCCTGAGACCTTCTTAAGGTCCTCCACGTAAGACCAACATGAATAACAGCAACGTTTGTCAGCAGCAACGGCGTGGCCCAAAAGGGTTGCCCAGTCTTCACAACCCCCGTTGACCAACGGTCGCTCAGGACACAGAGAATCCTTCCTCCTGGCTTCGGTGAGCATGACCAGTCGAGGTGAGAAACGGCCACAAAGTATGCTGCAACACCCCGCCAGATTCAGGACAGTGGGGAGGTTGGGGGGGGGGAAAGAGCCGAGGTGGCGCAGTGGTTAGGGTGCAGTACTGCAGGCCACTTCAGCTGACTGCTATCTGCAGTTCAGCGGTTCTAATCTCACCGGCTCAAGGTTGACTCAGCCTTCCATCCTTTCGAGGTGGGTGAAATGAGGACCCAGATTGTGGGGGCGATATGCTGACTCTGTAAACCGCTTAGAGAGGGCTGAAAGCCCTATGAAGCGGTATATAAGTCTAACTGCTATTGCTATTGCTAACCTGGGCCAGTCCTGGAGTCTGGGGAAGGCTCTGAGGAGGGCTCTGTGTCAGAGGCAGAGAGGGGGCCAGGGCCGTCTGACGGTTATCAGCTGCCTTCAGAGTCGGACATCAATGGGGCAGAAGAACAGCTGGAGCCTGTTCCCAGTGTGCCCATGCGCAGAGCTGCCAGGGAAGAGCTAAAGAACAGCGGTCAACTTGGGAGGAAGGCCACAGGTGGACGATGAATGGCCCCTCCCAGAGGGAATAAAAGAAGAGCGAAAGGGGAGTGGAGAGGAGACCATTAGTTCACTTAATTGGTTGGTGACTCTCCGAGACTCCTGCCAAATTTTGCAGATATCAGCCTGGCAGCTCTCCAAGCCAGATAAGGTCTGTGACTGTAAATCCTCCCTCAAAAGACTTTTGGGATGTGGATGAGCAGAATTCCCAGTGAATTAATAAAAGGGTTTTTTTTTGTCAGGGCCAGGAGTCGGCTTCTTGGAAGCCTCGGTCAGAACAGGGGTTGGGTCCATGTTTCCCAACAGGGCAACCCTCTCCCCCCTCAGGCAGATTGGGACCCCAACTCCTCAGTTACCTTGTTCAGAGAGGGAGAGCAAGGTTCCCTTGTGAAGGTACCACTGTCCTTCTATATTGCCCGTTACGGAGAAGGCCCAGCAGGAACCACACTCGCCCTGCGGAGAGAAGAAGAGACGACAGAAAGAGCATCAGAAAAGCTCCATCCAAGCTTCAGGACAATGCTTCTAAACCTTGGCCACTTGAAGATGGTGGACTTCAACTCCCAGAATTCCCCAGTATTATACAATGAATTCCCCCCCGCCCCCAGGCTTCCATGTAGACCAGTGTTTCTCAACCTTGGCCACTTGAAGATGTCCGGACTTCAACTCCCAGAATTCCCCAGCCAGCGAAAGTAAAGGTTCCCTCCCCTCCCCGCCTCGCATATCTGGGCTGGTCATTCCCGACTCTAGGGGCGCTGCTATTTTAAGTGTATAAACAATTCAGTGTCTAGGACAGTGTTTCTCAACCTTGGCCACTTGAAGATGTCCGGACTTCAACTCCCAGAATTCCCCAGCCAGCGGATGCTGGCTGGGGAATTCTGGGAGTTGAAGTCCGGACATCTTCAAGTGGCCAAGGTTGAGAAACACTGATGTAGACGGTATTAAAAAGTTCTCTTTGTTATGGGAATCATCTGACGTCTTCTGCACACCTTTTGATCTGACCTTGAAAGGTTTCCAGAGTCTCACAGAGTCTCTCATGGAACTGCAGAAGTTTTATTTCTTGACACTAGAAGCTTGGCCTCTGGAGGAACATCTGGGCTTCAACTCCCAGAATTCCCCAGCCAGCAAAGGCAGGGAAGTTTGAAGCCCACCCATCTTGAAGTTGCTATAAGGTTCAGAAATGCTGTCCCTAGCTTAATTCAGGGAGGATCAAGCTGTGCTGGTTGGGGGATTCTGGGAGTTGAAGTCCACAGGGAAGATGCCAAGGTTGGAGACCCCTGCCCTAGATCTCTTGATAAAGGCCCTAATGACCCAGCAGAACGACCACAGCGCCACCCAGGCCCCCCATCTCAGGACCCATCCAAGGGGACTTAGCCTAGGAAGACCCACCTGGTTTTTGACCTCTGTGACAGCCCCGTGGTCCCGCCAGTCCCATTCCTCGGGGAACGAACCATTCGGGATGGAGGCCACTTTCATTGGCCGGCCAGGCAGCTTCGCCAGGAGTGGATTCAGGTACATGAAACGGAACTCTTCCTCTGGAAGGAGAGGAGCAGATCGTGAGTGGCAATTCCTGCCCCAAACCTCGTTCTCCATTTACACACAGAAGATAGGGTTGTAGGGTGGGAAAGGACCTTGGAGGTCTTCTAGCCCAACCCCCTGCTCAAGCAGGAGACTGTGCCATCCATGGCTGTCCAGTCTTGAAAATCTCCAGTGATGGAGCGCTTATAACTCCAGGAAGCTATTGCACTCACCTACCCATCGTCTCTCTCATCTATCACGTCTGACAGACAGAGGAAAGACATAGAGAGGGAGACAGATGAAGTAATGATGGATGGATAGACAGACAATTGGTCCATCCATCCATCACCCATCAGTCAGTCAGTCTGCCTGCCTATCTAACATCTATCAATCTATCAATCTATCTATCATCTATCTATCTATCTATGTATCTATGTATGTATGTATGTATGTATGTATGTATGTATGTATCTATCTATCTATCTATCTATCTATCTATCTATCTATCATCTATCTATCTATCTATCTATCTATCAATCAATCTATCTATCTATCTATCTGTGTGTTTGTATCTATCTGTCTGTATGTCTGGGTCTATCTATCTATCCCCCCCCCTCTCTCTGTGTCTCTATCTATCTATCTATCTATCTATCTATCTATCTATCTATCTATCTATCTATCTATCTGTATCTATCTATCTATCTATCTATCTATCTATCTATCTATCTATCTATCTATCTGTATCTATCTGCATGTCTGTCTGTCTATCTATCTCTCTGTCTATCTATCTATCTATCTATCTATCTATCTATCTATCTATCTATCTATCTTTGTTTTCGTAGATTTTTGTGGGTACAGGTATGCAGGTCTTGGCGTATTTGGGTCTTTTCCCGTGTAAGATTGAGAGTATCTTGCTGACGTTTTGACATATATGTGTATATATATGTATATGTATATAATATAAAATGGCTGTGTGTGTACATGTATGTATGTTCCAGCATAACTCTGGAACGCCTTGAGCAATTTCAACCAAGCTTGGTACCCAAATGTCTTACTCTCTGGAAACAAACACTATGGGGGTAAGACACCCCTAACATCTCTTGGGGTGCCCATTTTCCTTATAGCCTCTTTGTTTTAGTGGAAGGATCTGTTCTCCTGTGCACTGCTTGGAGAATCCAAGCATGGGTGAAGTTTGTCCATTAGCCTAGAGACTGAGTTATGAAATTGTTGACCACGCCTCCTCTGACTGCAAGAGTTCAGTTTTTTTAACTCAGTCCAGCCTGAAGAGACGTACAGTTTTTCTTTAGGCCTTCTAGTCGAAGCCTCGGCTAAGCAGGAAACCTTAAATCAAAAGAATATAAAGGATCTTCACTGCAGCTTCCCAGTTTGGGATGTGGAAATTCTGAAGGTTGAAGTAATTTCTACAAACCGTCCTACCACATTTATGTTGAGACTTCATATATTTTTTCCCCCCTGCAGGCCTGACGCCTTCTTGGGAGATGTGAAAGGAACTCAAAGCAAGACTAAAGAAAGGTAAAGGGGGAACAAGATGGGGATGAGAGCTAGTTAGGGGCCGTGGTTAATATGGTGGTCTAGACTCTAGGAGACAGGGAGTTCTAGTCCCGGCTTAGCCATGAAAGCTGGCCAGATGACTTTGGTCCAGTCTCTTTCACAGCCCAACGCAGCTCATGGGGTTGTTGTTACGTGGAAAACAGGAGGAAGGAAGGATTGCATGTTGATTGCTTTGGGTTACTTATGTAATAAAGGCAGGATGAAAACTCCAATAAATAAGTAAAATGGGAGACCAGGACACATGGGAACGGCACTTTGCCCAGAAGGGAAGAAAATGCTGAAAATTATCAATATTTTATGCTAAGATTGTGAAAAAAGTCACTGCAGGATTCAGGAGGTGGCTATCCATCTATCCATCTATCCATCTATCCATCTATCCATCTACCCATCTACCCATCTACCC
>NW_028261398.1:2304503-2340687 GCF_051295495.1 Thamnophis sirtalis | reverse complement strand
AATATAGAATAGTAGGATTGGAAGGGACCATGGGGGTCTTCTAGTCCATCCCCTTGCTCCCTCGAGAGGCTTGAAGGTCTTGGCTATAGAAACACAAGGGCTCAGTGGCTAAGACACTGAGCTTGTCGACCAGAAAGGTTGGCAGTTCAGCAGTTCGAATCCCACGTGCTGCGTAACGGAGGGAGCTCCCGTGACTTGTCCCGGCTTCTGCCAACCTAGCAGTTCGAAAGCAGGTAAAAAATGCAAGTGGAAAAATAGGAACCATCTTTGGTGGGAAGGGAACAGCGTTCCGTGCGCCTTCGGCATTGAGTCATGCCGGCCACATGACCACGGAGACGTCTTCGGACAGCGCTGGCTGTTTGGCTTTCAAACGGAGATGAGCAGAGCCCCTAGAGTCAGGACTGACCATTTTACACACTATACCAGTGTTTCTCAACCTTGGCAACTTGAAGATGTCCGGACTTCAACTCCCAGAATTCCCCAGCCAGCATTCGCTGGCTGGGGAATTCTGGGAGTTGAAGTCCGGACATCTTCAAGTTGCCAAGGTTTGAGAAACACTGCCCTATACCATCATTTACATGATCAAAGTTCATATATTTGACCACTGGCATCTACTCATGACGGTCGCAACATCCCGGAGTCCTGCGATCCTCTTTTGCGACCGTCTGACGAGCAGAGTCAATGGGGAATCCAGAGTCACTTAACAACCGTGTGACTAATTTAACAACTGCAGTGGTTCACTTAACAACTGCCGCAAGAAAGGTCCTAAAGTGGGGCAACATTCACTTGACAACTGTCTCTTAGCAATAAAAGTTTAGGGCTTGGCTGTCTTCCTAAGTCGGGGACACCCCCCCCCACCCCACCACCCCGTAGAAGAGAGTTTACGTTTTTTCAACACAGCAAGTTGTGCAACACACAGTTGTGTATCGATAATCCAGTTTGCGACCGTCCTCGGTATGAACCAAGGCAAGCTTTTAATTTTTGATCTTCCCAATGCTCCAAGGGATTTCTTGGGGGCTGCAAAGCTGGCATCTCTGTTGTGATCCTTTAGTTAATCCCAGTTTTTTTTTAAAAAAACGAAAAAACTCAGATTTTTATGCAATGGATTAGCACAGCAACGATTGCAATTTCATTTTCAGTCTGCTGCAAATCTTTTCTTTTGGCAAATTTGCTGTATTTTTTTTTTTTTTTTTTTTTGCAAAAGGTGTCCAAAAATCCAACAATCCCATTTTCTGGACAACGCGCTGTTTCCATTTCCTGTGATCCATGCAAGGTTGTGTAACATGCAGCCAGCAAGTGGCTCTATTTACATCTCTCTCTCTCTCTCTCTCTCTCTCCTTCCAAAGACACACAATCGAATTTAACTGGCTTTTTGCACGCTTCTCCCCTCCATCTCCTCCTCCTCCTCCTCCTCCTCCTCCTCCTCCTCCTCCTCCTCCTCCTCTCCTCCTCCTCCTCCTCCTCCTCCTCCCTCCTCCCTCCTCCTCCTCCTGCCATTTCACATAATTCTATGACCCGGCACTGGGGCTCAAGGGAGAATCCCCCTTCATCCCGACTGGCTCTGCTTGGATAATTAGCAGTGGCAGCAAGAATTATAGGCTGGGGAGGGAGGGGGAAAGCCAAAAAGTCAAACAATTTCTTTACAAAAGGCTGCAAAACCCATTCTTGCAACCTGTCAAGGCCTTCTGCTGTTTGGGACGGGGCGGGGGGGGGGAATAAAACCTTTGAGACAAAGTGCCATCGCTGGAGGGAAGGACAGACACGGGGGGGGGGAACCTTCCCTGGTGCTTTGCGGAGGGGGGGGAAGAAATAGAATTGCTTTCTGTCTTTGTGGAATGTTTGGGGGTGAGAAGAAGCATTTAAAGATTTGAGATAGATAGATAGATAGATAGATAGATAGATAGATAGATAGATAGATAGATAGATAGATAGATAGATAGATAGATAGAGATAGAGATAGATAGATAGATAGATAGATAGATAGATAGATAGATAGATATAGATAGATAGATAGATAGATAGATAGAGAATAGATAGATAGATAGAGATAGATAGAGATTAGATAGATAGATAGATAGATAGATAGATAAAGATTAGATAGATAGATAGATAGATAGATAGATAGATAGAGATTAGATAGATAGATAGATAGATGATAGATAGATAGATAGATGATAGATAGATAGATAGATAGAGAGAGAGAGAGATTAGATAGATAGAGATAGATAGAGATAGAGATAGAGATTAGATAGATAGATAGAGATAGAGATAGAGATAGAGATAGAGATAGAGATAGAGATAGAGATAGAGATAGAGATTAGATAGATAGATAGATAGATAGATAGATAGATAGATAGAGATAGAGATAGAGATAGAGATAGATAGATAGATAGATAGAGATTAGATAGATAGATAGACATAGATAGAGATAGAGATTAGATAGATAGATAGATAGATAGATATAGATAGATAGAGATAGAGATTAGATAGATAGATAGATAGAGATAGAGATTAGATAGATAGATATAGAGATAGAGATAGAGATTAGATAGATAGATAGATAGATAGATAGATAGATAGATAGAGATTAGATAGATAGATAGAGATAGAGATAGAGATTAGATAGATAGATAGATAGATAGATAGATAGATAAATAGATAGATAGATAGATAGATAGATAGATATATGGATATGCTGCCCATCTCAGCAAGACTCAACCGTAGGCAGCTTACAACAAATAAAATGACAAGATAAAACATGAGATTAATCAGAGGTTTTTAAGAAGAGACTGGAATGATGCGGGGTCTCCTGCTCGAGCAGGGGGTTGGACTAGAAGACCTCCGCGGTCCCTTCCAACTCTTGTTATTTTATTATTCTAAATTATTAATATGTGAAGAGGGCTCCCAAATTTTAGGAGAACTGCAGCCGCTGAAAAAATCATGATTTCTGCACAAATCTGTATTTATTTATACTGAACTGAATTTGAGGGAACCACTTTATCGGCTGTGTATCCCTGTATTTATAATCGGTTCTCCCAGCATCCTTTATTTATTATGAACGTGTAAGCTTTCTCTTAAAATCCCTCGGGAAGAAATCCATCATCAGAAGACGTCCTAATATATGCTGGATGGGTGGGTTAGTTTTCCACCACTTCCCCCCCCCACTTCTTCTTTTTCAGTAAAAAGCCTCCGAAAGAAAGGATTTATTATAATATGTATTTATAACAATTTTTCCCTACTGTTGACAATATACTTGAAGATTGCTTTTTTAACATCCCATAGATCCATCTTATCTTACAACGGTCCTACTTCTTCTTCCCTCCCTCCCTCTTTCCTTCCCTCGTTTCTTCTCTCCTACTCCCTTCCTTCCCTCCCTCCTTCCCCTTCCCTCCTTCTCTCCTTCCCTCCTTCCTTCCCTCCTTTCTTTTCTCCTTCTCTCCTTCCTTTCCCCCTTCCTTTCCTCCTTCCTTCTCCCCTTCCTTCTCTCCTACGTTCCCTCCTTCCTTCCCTCCTTTCTTCTCTCCTTCCTTCCCTCCTTGCTTCCATCCCTCCTTCCTACCCCCCTTTCTTCTCTTTCTTCTCTCCTTCCGAAAGAAAGGATTAAATCACACTACTTTGCCTTTCAAATAAAAAAAGTTGCTTCTTTCACAGCAAAGAAACAAAGCTAAAAAAAAAAAATAGATTGTCTTTTGTGCCTTCGGCGGTTAAAATTGAATATTTTATGCTGCTGTTTGGGGATTATTAAACATTGCCGAAGTTTTTGCAAAACCCCATCTCCGTGTCAGCGCTCCAAGTGAAAGGGGTTCCTTTCCAATTCAGTGGAAGCTCCAGATCCATTTTTCCTGAGTCACAGCTGCGAAATGGTTCACTTGCTCTTATTTCCCGCATCTGATGAAGTCAGCAGCTGACTGCGATGTTCAGTCGGCTGTTTTTTCAAGAAGTGGTATATCATTTGAATCCGTTGCGCTATTCCTCAACCAAACTGAATTCCTGTAACTCCTGATCCAACAGGTTGTTGTTCCCAATCCTCACTTCCACAGTTGGGGGAGGCGATTCGGGGAAATACAGCCGCAATGCCCGCTCTCCCCCTCCCACCCCCAGCCTCCCCCACCCACACCTGCATGCCATGATGCAACCTTCAGCAGAAGTTACCTGCCTATACTTGAGAGTAAACAAGGCTTTTGCTCACCACCTGTGGGGTCTCCAGGGGAGAGGAAGGATGGGCCCCTGGGGGGCTGCAGTGGGGGGGGGGAGATCACTGGCAGCCTCACCCCAGATGGCTGGCAAACCTAGTTTTCTTCTGTCCCCGAGATGGTGGCTGGGTCTTACCCCAAGCCCTGATTCCCACAGTTCTGTTTGGGACACCTCGCCTTACGACACAACTTCCATTGCTAAGCAAGACAGTTATTAAATGAATCACTGCAGTTAAGTTACTTACACGGTTGTTAAGTGACTCTGGCAAGTAACAGATTAACAAGAGTTGGAAGGGATCTTGGAGGTCATCTAGTCCAACCCCCTGCCCAAGCAGGAGACCTTACACCATTCTTGACAGAGGGCAGTCCAGACTCTTCTCAAAAGCCTCCATGGATGAAGCTCCCACAACTTCCGAAGGAAACTCCTGTTCCATGGGTTGATTGTTCTCCCTGTCAGGAAATTCCTCCTTATTTCCAAGTTTATAATCTCTCCTTGGTCAGTTTCCATCCTTCTTTTTCTCTGGCCTTCGGGTGATTTGGAGAATAGCTTGACCCCTTCCTCCTCTCTGTGGCAGCCCTTCAAATATCAGAAGATGCTCTCCTGTCTCCCCTGGTCCTTCTCTTCCCTAGACTAGCCAGGCCCACTTCCTGCAACCGTCTACCGTCTGTTTGAGCCTCCATTCCTCTCATCATCCTGGTTGCTCTTCTCTGCCCTCTTTCCAAAATCTAAACCTCTTTTTTAAAAGTGTGGTGATCAAAACTGGATGCAGGACTCCAGGTGAGGCCTTACTAAGGCTTGCCCTTGAGGAAATTCTGGGAATAGAAGTCCACCCGTCTTCAAGCTGCCAAGGTTGGCAAACACTAGATTAGAGACTTCCTAGACTCAACCTAGTTTATTAAATAAACTAAGATTGGGTTGGATTTAACAGCATACGCAAAGATTGCACCTGTCCTACCATTACCAGAAGTGGGGTCTCAGTGTACAGGTAGCCCTCAACCTAGGAAAGTTCACTTAGTGACCTTTCAGAATTACAGCACTGAAAATGTGACATGATCATTTTCACACTGACGACAGTAGCAGCATCCTCAAAGTCACACGATCAAGATTCAGACTGTGGCAACTGGGCGCAGGATTCTAAGTGAGGCTTTACAGAGCAGTATTAGGACCTCCCTTGAGCCCTGGTCTTGCTTATCAGAAAGTCACAAAAAAAGGGGATCACGACGTGATCCGGGACATTGCAACCGTCATAATAACGAGCCAGTTTCAAGCATCCGAATTTTCATCACATCACCACACATGGATGCTGAAACGGTTGCTAAAACAGGTCATAAGTCACTTTTCCCCAGTGCTGTCGTAACTTGGAACGGACACTAAATGAATGGTCGTAAGTGGAGGACTCCCTGAATTGCTGCCATCTGATCCTGGTCGAAGGTGGCTTGTGTGGGTAGATAATTTGAGGGGCCTCCTTGGGGGTCCCATGAACTCCCATCCTCTTTTCCGAGTCAAAATCTCTGCTCCAGCGCAGAAGAGCCCCTGTGACTCCCAAGGCCGGCTGAGATCGAACACGGGTGCAAATACAGATTGGGTTGATAAATCATAACAGATGCAGCCTTTCGGTTGTTTAACCCAGGTGTAACAGGGATGCCATTCGACCACACTAGGCAGGATAAGGGTGGCATCCTGGTAGTTTCAGGCTGAAATCAGCTCTTAACTGTTTGCAAATTATACCCAATTTGTCCCAAACAAACCTGGTTCTCCCCTTTGGTGAAGCCGCCAAAGGATGCTAGTTGGGCATTTGTGGGTTGTATGAAACTGGCCACGGTGCAGCCCCCTCCCCCCCCCTTGAACTCAGCTGCTTCCCTGGAGGCAGAAGGAAAGTGGGGTGGAGAGAGAGCGGCAGCTGCCCTCCCCTTTGCCCTGAGAGGGAACATATGGGTGGGGGCAGCTGGGGGGGGGGCAGGAGGAGGAGGGCTAATAATCCAGCAGGCGTTTTGTTGAATGCTGGCTTTGGAGACTGGCCACGGAAGGGAGGAAGGAAGGAAGGAAGGAAGGAAGGAAGGAAGGAAGGAAGGAAGGAAGGAAGGAAGGATGGAAGGAAGGAGGAAGGAAGGAAGGGAGGATGGAGGGAAGGAAGGAAAGAAGGAAGGAAGGGAGGATGGAGGGAAGGAAGGAAGGAAGGATGGGAGGATGGAGGGAAGGAAGGAAAGAAGAAAGGATGGAAGGGAGGGAGGGAGGGAGGGAGGGAAGGAGAAAGGTAAAAAAACAAAGGGAAGAAAAATGGAAGGAAGGAGAGTAAAGAAAAGAAAGGGGAAAGGAAGGAAGGAAGGGAAAACAAAAAGAGGAAAGAGGGAAGGAAGGAGAACGAGGATAAGAAAGAAAAAGGGAGGAAAAAGGGAAGGAAGGAGAGTAAAGGAAAGGAAAGGAGGGAGGGAGGGCAGAAGAAGAGAGGAATAAATGAAAGGGCAGTAAAGAAAGGAAGGAAAGAGGCAAAGAAAGAAAAGTAGGGAAGGAAGGAAGGAAGGAAGGAAGGAAGGAAGGAAGGAAGGAAGGAAGGGCTGAATTGAGGGCCAGCTCTAAGCCAAAGTGACCTGGGCTGCTGCTTTGGGGGTGAAGCCCCCCCCCTGCCATCCTACCTGCCTTAAATTTACTCTTTGCTGATGAAGATTTAACATTGGTTAGTGAGGGAGGGGAGGGCCGCCTCTTGGCAGTTCCTGCCTCCCTTGGAGGGGACCCTTGGAAGCCCAGAGCATGGGGGGCACATGGGGAGGGTCCCCAAGTACAATTAGGCAAGTTAGGGAAAGACACAGCCCTTCCCTTGGCACAACAAGCCATGCCCGGTTTGTGTGTGGTTATTGGGGATCAAGACACACCCCTTCGGCTTAGTTTATGCTGGGCCAGAAATTGTTGCCAGCCTGATCCTCCCTCCCTCCATCCCGAATGCTGGCTGGGGAATTCTGGGACTTGAAGTCCAGACATCTTCAAGTTGCCAAGGTTGAGAAACACTGATCTAGTCCAACCTCCCTCCCAAGCAGGAGATCCTACATCATTTCTGACAGAGGGCAGCCCAGTCTCTTCTTGAAAGCCTCCAGGGATGAAGCTCCCACAACTTCCGAAGGCAACTCCTGTCCTATGGGTTCATGGTTCTCACTGTCTGAAAAATTATCCTTATTTCCAGGTTGAATCTCTCCTTCCATACATTCTTCCTTCTCTGGACCTTCAGGGGTCTTAGAGAATAGCTTGACCCCCTTCCTCCTCTCTTGGCAGCCCCTCAACTATTGGAAGATGCTCTCCTGTCTCCAGCTGGTCCTTCTCTTCCCTAGACCAGCCAGGCCCAGTTCCTGCAACTGTTCTTCATAAGTTTTATCCTCCAGTCCCCTCATCATCCTGGCTGCTCTTCTCTGCCCTCTTCGACTTCAGCTCACTTCGACTCCAACCAAGTTACAATAGCACTGAAATAAGTGAGTTATGACCGTTTTTCACCCTTACGACGGTTGCGGCATCCCCGCAATCACGTGATCAAACTTCGAAGGTTTGGCAACAGGCATGTAGCCATGAGGGTCGCAGTGGGTCCCTTTCTGCAACCAGCAAAGTGAAGGGGGAAGCCGGATTCACTCAACAACGGTGCTGCTGATTTAACAACGGCAGGGATTCCCTGAGGCCCGAAAGGTCGGAGACCCCTGTTCTAGTCCAACCCCCTGCTTAGGCAGGAAGCACATTGCAGACCAACAGTGGTCAAATTGAAAAAAGTATTATAAAGCATAAAATAAAATAATAAAATAAAGTTATCCACTCAATTCAGCCTGAATCACTTTCCTTCAGCATCCTCCCTCTTGCCTTCTCCCTCTCTGCCCCTCTCTGCCCCTCTCTGCCCCCCCTGTATCTGTGTGTGTGTGTTTGCCTGTGTGTGTGTATCTGTCTGTCTGTCTGTTTCCTCTCTCTATGTGTGTCTGTCTCTCTGTGTGTGTCTGTATCTCTGTGTATCTTTCTGTCTGTGTATCTCTCTCTCTCTCTCTCCCTCTCTCTCTCTCTCTCTCTCTCTCTCTCTCTCTCTCTCTCTGTATCTGTGTGTCTGTCTGTATCTCTGTGTGTCTCTTTCTGTCTGTCTGTGTGTCTCTTTCTCTCTGTGTGTGTCTATCTTTCTGTCTGTCTGTGTGTATCTGTTTGTCTCTTTCTGTGTGTGGTGTGTTGTGTGTGTGTGTGCATCTGTCTGTCTGTCTGTCTGTCTGTCTCTCTATGTATGTGTATCTGTCTGTCTCTGTGTGTGTTGTCTGTGTGTATCTTTCTGTCTCTGTGTGTGCCTCTCTCTCTCTGTGTATCTGTATCTGTGTGTCTGTCTGTCTGTCTTTCTGTGTGTGTGTATCTCTGGGTGTTTCTGTCTGTCTGTCTGTCTGTCTCTTTCTCTGTGTGTATGTGTGTGTCATCCGAGGGAGGCAGAGGTGGGGCGGGGTCCTTTCCGGCGGCCGGAGAGCCAAAGGCGCAGGGGAAGGGGGTCCTGGCTAGAGAAGACTTGGGGGGCCCCTCGGGCTTCCCCTCCGCCTGCGCTTCCCATCCCGCAAAAGCCCGGAGATGCCGGAGCCGGGCGAGGGGCGAGGAGCGGCCGGCGGGTCTCCCGGGGAGGCAGCCGAGCAGCCGGGCGGGGGAGACCCTTCGGGGAGGGAGGGGGCGGCGCGTGACAGATGGGCGGCCACAAAGGCGGCGGGGCAGATGGAGACCCCCGCGGCCGCCGGAGAGGAGGAGACCCCGCATAATTAGCCCGCATCCGATTATGCCCGGCTCAATTAGGGCGCCTGGCGGGGGGAGCCGGGGCTGGAGGGGGGGGGCGGACGGGGACGGAGTCTCGCTTGCCCGGGCCGGGGGGCGCCGCCGCAGCAACAGATTGCGGCGAGCCGGAGCCCGGCGGCCGTCTGCGGGACCCCCGAGTGAGCGGGGAGAGCCGGTCCGGGGCTGGAGGGGGTAGAGTGAAAGCAGACCAAGCACGGGGCGTGGGGGGAGGACAGAGGCGGCGCCCCCTCCCCGAAAGAGAGTCCGCGGTGCCCGCCGGTGGGGCAGAAGCGCAAGAGAATAAGCGCAAAATCATCCCATAGAAAGGAATATTTGGATGTTGTGGCTCTCTTGAGCGAGGCGCCCTCTTTCCGTCTGTGTAGGGCAGAGACCCCCGTCCCGGACGGAGAACAGACTGCCACTTCCAAAGCCCCCGAAGGCCAGAGAAGGAGGAATGGATGGAAACTGACCAAGGAGAGATTCAACCTGGAAATAAGGAGGAATTTCCTGACCGTGGGAACCATCAACCCATGGAGCAGAAGTTGCCTTCAGAAGTTGTGGGAGCTTCATCCCTGGAGGCTTTCAAGAGGAGACTGGACTGCCCTCTGTCAGAAATGGTGGAGGGTCTCCTGCTTGGAAGTGGGGTTGGACTAGATGACCTACAAGGTCCCTTCCAATCCCGTTTATCTTAATCTATCTAAGATGATCAAAGGCCTGGAAGTTAAAGCATACATAAAGTTTGCAGGAACTGGGCCTGGCTGGTCTAGGGAAGAGAAGGACCAGGGGAGACAGGAGAGCATCTTCCAATAGTTGAGGGGCTGCCCCAGAGAGGAGTTAGGGGGTCAAGCTATTCTCTAAGACCCCTGAAGGTCCAGAGAAGGAAGAATGGATGGAAGGAGAGATTCAACCTGGAAATAAGGACAGGGAGAACAATCAACCCATGGGACAGAAGTTGCCTTCAGAAGTTGTGGGAGCTTCATCGCTGGAGGCTTTCAAGAGGAGACTGGACTGCCTCTGTCAGAAATGGTGGAGGGTCTCCTGCTTGGGCATGGGGGGTTGGATTAGATGCCCTATAGGGTCCCTTCCAACTCTGTCCTTCTGTATTCAAGGTGTATTCAGACCTCCCCATCGCAACAAGGGCTGGAAGTGAAAAGCTGTGAAGAAGAGTTGCTGGAATTCGGGGTGGCTGGTCTAATGGAAAAGGGGATTGGGGATGCAGGAGAGCAGCGTTCCAATATTCGAGGGGCTGCCCCATAGAAGAGGGGCCCAGCCTATTCTCCCAAACCCCAGAAGGCAGGGGGAGAAGCAATGGGTGGAAACTAATCAAGGGGCCCAGAAACGAAAGAGAACTTTCCTGGCAGTGAGAACAATTCGTCAGTGGAACAACTTGCCTCCAGAAGTTGGGGGCGCTGCATCACTGGAGGCTTTCAAGGAGAGACTGGACTGCTATTTGCCTGAAGTGGTATGGGGTTTCCTGCTTGAGCAGGGGGTCGGACTAGATGACCTTCAAGGTCCCTTCCCACTGTGTTATTCCTTTATTCAGTTAAGGGTGTCTCAACAACTGACTCGTCCAAACCCTAACCACCACCACCTCCTCCTCCTCCTCCTCCTCCTCCTCCTCCTCCTCCTCCTCCTCCTCCTCCTCCTCCTCCTCCTCCTCCTCCTCCTCCTCCTCCTCCTCCTCCTCTTGATCCAGCCTGCAACTTGGCCTCTTAATGTCTCAATGGGACATTTTGACAGCTTATTCTCCTGCTCCTTCTGTCCCCTCCCTCCTGCAGCCCCCCCTCCCCCGACTCATTAATGAAGATGTTAGATGGCCTTGCCACACTCTGACACAGCCTGACAACCCCCACCCACCCCCCCAGCCAGCCTGACAGTGATTTATGACTACATTTGAACCCAGCTTTTTTTGGGGGGGGGGGGAAACCTGTTTTGCTTCTAAGTTCTAAGTTTTCTTGCCATTACCGTTTATATTTATTATGCCGCGGCTTTCCTGATCCCATAGCGAGATCCACTCTGCGCTTCCAATGTCAGAGCAATCCAGTTTTGGAAGCTCTCTGAAATTCAGAGTAAAAGCGAAGCCAATGACAGACTGGCGGAATTGGAAGGGACCGCGGAGGTCTTCCAGTCCAACCCCATTCAATGCCCAGGCAGGAGACGCTGTGAAATTCTGGGCAAATGTTTTGCGCTTGGTCATCTTTCCGTACCAACGGATCAAAACAAATTATGATCAATACGAACCCGGATCAATAATAATGATGATGATGGTGACAGTAATGATCCGATTCTCCCCCAGCTGCTGTTCCTGAATTTCAAAGGCGGTTCGAGGCTTGAAGAGGGAGGCACCGCCAGTCCTGGGAGGGTTAATAACCGTCTGCTCTGCCTGACAAGACCGGGCCAGCCGAGGTCCCTGGTGGGACCAACAATATGTCATCTCGTCTCTTGCCAAATGTTGCCTCTCTAGTGCCATCCCTCCCCCCCCCCCCCGCCTCCCTTTCTCCTTCTCTAAGACAGAGGATTGCAGGCTGGATGAGGCCTCTTCCACCAGGACAGCAAATTTAGCTCCAAGGTATAAAGAAGAGTCGTGCTCCAAAGGCAGATGGCATCTGTGTGGAGACACAATTGCCACATGGTCAGCTGCCACACCATTAGGTACGCGCACAGGGCCTCCTCGGGTGGAGAGACACAAGGCCCCAAATTTCCTCCAAACTGAATCGCTCTCGCCTATGGAAGACCCGCCGCTTGGTCTGTGCGCCCTCAAATGGGGTTACTCGAAAGCAAGCTGAACGGAGGCGTGTGTGTGTACCCCAAGAGGCCTGCAGCTTTGGAAATTAGCTTTGGACATTCGACACCCTTATCCAAGAAACGGGAGGCTTTTCCTTGTTGGATGCGTTGCACGCTTGAACTAAAACCACGCTAGCCGGTGGGCATGGAAGAAAACAGATCCAAAACCCACAGCTGGGCAACACTGTTATTAAGACAAAAATGCCACAGGAGGGTGCATTTCCAGAGCAATTAATAAAGCTGGGAGGTAAACAAATAAACAAAGCAGTGATGGAGAAAGTTCGGCAGTTTTTTTAAAAAAAAAAACAATTATTAAAGATTTGTTTTTTAAAAGAAGGTTAAAAACGAATGGAAAGTGAAAAAGCAAAACAGAGGAGAGGCATCAGAGAGGAAGCTAAGAGTGCAAGGAATAGAATAGAACAAAACGGAATAGAAAATAAATAGAAAATAGAATAAAAAGTAGAGTAGAATAAATAATAGAATAGAACAGAATAGAATAGAAAATAGAAAATAAATAGAAAATAGTATAAAAAGTAGAGTAGAATAATAGAATAAAAAATAGAATAACTAATAGAATAGAATAGAACAGAATAGAAAATAAATAGAAAATAGAATAAAAAGTAGAGTAGAATAAATAATAGAATAGAATAGAACAGAATAGAATAGAAAATAAATAGAAAATAGAATAAAAAGTAGAGTGGAATAAATAATAGAATAGAACAGAACAGAATAGAATAGAAAATTGAAAATAAATAGAAAATAGTATAAAAAGTAGAATAGAATAAAAAATAGAATAAAAAATAGAATAAATAATAGAATAGAATAGAACAGAACAGAATAGAAAATAAATAGAAAATAGAATAAAAAGTAGAGTAGAATAAATAATAGAATAGAATAGAATAGAACAGAATAGAAAATAAATAGAAAATAAATAGAAAATAAATAGAAAATAGAATAAAAAGTAGAGTGGAATAAATAATAGAATAGAACAGAATAGAATAGAATAGAAAATAGAAAATAAATAGAAAATAGTATAAAAAGTAGAGTAGAATAAAAAATAGAATAGAATAGAACAGAACAGAATAGAAAATAAATAGAAAATAAATAGAAAATAAATAGAAAATAAATAGAAAATAGAATAAAAAGTAGAGTAGAATAAATAATAGAATAGAATAGAAGACTAAACTAGACTAGACTAGAACAGAATAGAATAGAATTTGGAAGGGACCATGGAGGTCTTCTAGTCCATCCCCTTGCTCAAGCAGAAGAACCTATACCATCTCAGACAAGGGATTGTCCAGTCTCTTCTTAAAAACCTCCAGGGATGGAGCGCCCACAAAGGAAAAGAGAAAAAGTGCAAAGAAACAGCTTCTGATCTTCTTTACAGCGGTTATAAGTACAATTATAAATTTACTGCTTGCTAACACGGGTTACAACATACCTCTCACTTTCTGTCTAATCATATTAAATCAAAAGTTCCTTTTTCCTGTTTTAACCTTAAAAGTCTATAACGGTGTTTCTCAACCTTGGCAACTTGAAGTCCTGTGGAACTTCAACTCCCAGAATTCCCCAGCCAGCTATGCTGGCTGGGGGATTCTGGGAGTTGAAGTCCACAGGACTTCAAGTTGTCAAGGTTGAGAAACACTGGTTTATAAGAAGTTTCCAGTCAGCGATAAAGGTAGTTATTGGCTTTTCTTTGATCAAACAAGTCGGTTTAGCCATGTCGGTTACTCCCATCACCTTCACCAGCCATCCCTCCATTGTGGGCCACGTGAATTCTTTCCATCTTTGGCCATTTAATAATCTCACTTTGCGAAAAGGGAAAGTTTTGTGGCTTTCACAAGCAAACCTCCTTCACCCCTGAACCCCCATTTGATCATCCTGGACAGACGGATGAGTCCACGGAATGAGCTGAACCCTCAATTCAGATTAGCCGTGCTGAGTTTCGGCACTCAAGAGAAGACACCAAATCAGCCGCGGGTTAAGATGGCGGCCTAGTTCAGCCACAGGTGAATCCAACAGTAGAGTTGGAATAAAAGGGCAGGGTTAGAAGGGACCTCCGAGGTCTTCTAGTCTAACCCCCCTGCTCAAGCGGGAGACCTTATGACTCATGACATTCCAGGCTGCCCAGCCTCTTCTTGAGAACCTCCAGTGATGGAGCACCCACAATTACTGGATGGAGGGAAGCCATTCCGCTGATGAATTGATGTGGGATTGTAGAATAAGAGAATTGGAAGGGACCTTGGAGGTCTTCTAGTCCAGCCCCCTACTCAAGCAGGAGACTTTATATCATTCCAGACACATAATGACTCTCCCCGCCCCACTTCTAGCTTTCACTGGATGTTGTGTGAACCGAACAACAAGCCGCATTTGGTGTCTGGGCAATAGACCAGTGGTTCCCAAACTTGGCAACTTGAAGACTTGTGGACTTCAACTCCCAGAATTCTCCAGCCAGCTCTGTCCACAAGTCTTAAAGTTGCCAAGTTTGGGAACCACTGATCTACTTAATGGCAGGCATTAGCCTGTCACTCAAGCCTCAATGTAACTCCAGCCTCAATGGCGGTTGTAAGTTGAGGACTAGCCATCTCCCAACCTCAGAATCCCTTCCTTCTAATCCAGTGGTTCCCAAACTTGGCAACTTTAAGACTTGGGACTTCAACTCCCAGAATTCTCCAGCCAGCAGAGCTGGCTGGAGAATTCTGGAAGTTGAAGTCCACAAGTCTTAAAGTTGCCAAGTTTGAACCACTGCAATAGAGTCATGAGTTGCTTACTCAGTGTACAACTTCTGTTCTTAACCTCTAGTAAACAAATATACAAGTGCAAATTGCAGCAGCTGATACTTGGAGGCCAGCCTGGCGGGAGGCAGGGACTTTCCTTTTTTTCTCACAACAGTCTTGGTGATTTTTATTTTTACACAGTAATACGGGTGATGTAACACCAGCCTGCAATTCAGCTCCCCGACTTCACATCTTGGGAATTGGAAGTGTCAGTGGATCCCCCTCGGATCTTATGGGAATTATGCTTTGATCCTCGTTTTCTCAACCAGATTTCTCCTCCTCCTTTCTTCACTTCCTCCTTGGCTTTCCGCGGCTTGTAATTCTCCTGCTGAAAAAAATACTTTAATCTTAATTTTTTTTTAAAAAAAACCTGTTGCTCGGAATTAACAGAAGATAATAATCCACAGACATACCGGTGCTTAAACGCAAACATTTCTGCAAAGAAGCAGGGAAGTCAACTGGCTGAAAAGGTGTCAAAATCTACCCCTGGATGTCACCAAAGGCAGCCGGGAGCAACAGAGGAAGGAGTGTTTGAGCAGCTAAAGAAAAAAAATCCAGCACCACCGAGGATTTAAGGTGGGCTGTTTTCACCTTGGCATTCTGCCTTTTTCGGGAATTTTGCAGGGAGCAAGAGAGACATGAAACGTGGAGCAACTAAAAAGCGGGGAAAGAGCGTGGCGTTTGTTTCTCCTATTTGCAAAGTATCTCATGAAAGAGCAGAAGAAGTAGAAAATGGCAATTAAAATTGCTGGGAGATGCATCAGCTACCTCCGGTGCCAGAATGGGCTGGAAGGAGGGAGGCTTAAGGGAACCGGTTTAAGGTTAATGTAATGTGTGTGGGATAGGAAGATAAATAGGGAGGGAGGGAGGGAATCAGACAGATAATCCTTCCTTTGATGGATGGATGGATGGATGGATGGATGGATGGATGGATGGATGGATGGATGGAAGGCTGGATGGATGGACAGACAGAGCAACAGGCAACGCCAACGCGAGGCAAGCAGAATATGGAGAAGCTGAGCCCGTTTCAGCCTAGAGATGGGATCAAAGGGTGGGACGTTGATTGTGGGGTCGTGCTCTTTGTAAGTTGCGAGAGATGGCAGAGGAGGAGGAGGAGGAGGAGGAGGAGGAGGAGGAAGAGGAGGAGGAGGAGGAGGAAGGCGGATTGTGAGGAAAAGCGCCCCAACATCCTGCAATTCCCCTCCCCAGCCCAGGGCTCCCTTTCCTTCACTTTGGCCGCTTCTTGGGTCGTTCAGCGGGGCAGCCCATAAGCAGTTAGACGGCACCGCCGTTAAACGCGACGGGGCTTCACACGCCCTTCCACCCGTCCCGTCGAAAGGGCGCCCAGGGGTCCCAGAGCTCCCTTGCAGGGCTGTTGTTAAACCTTCTCACCGGACCTTCTGGAGCTCCGTGCGGGGCGGGGGAGGGGGGGTCAAGGGGTCTCGGAGCAGCAGCCAGCAGCAAGGGGAGGGGGGGCGGAGGGGCTTCCCTGGGGGGCGCGATGGAAAAGCTGGCCGAAACCTCTTCCTCCCCATCGTCCCCCCCCCAGACGAGGCGAGGCCATGCGCGGCGCCCCCCGCATGAAAAATGCATGGGGACCAGCTGTCTCGGCTCCCCGCGGACCCCCGGCCCGCCCCCCCCGGCCCCTCCCGCAGCCAATGGCATCCCGGGCGAGGGCGAGGAGGGGGGGGGTCTCCCGGGCGTCCAATGGGAAGCGCCCCCCCAGGCCCCGCGCGCGCCCAGGCGGCGGATAAATGGCGCGCGCCTCCAGGTGCGCCCCCGGTGTCCGCGCGGAGCACCTGCCGGAGGGCGCGGGGCGGCTGGCGCGATGGAAGCCGCCTCCGGACGGCCCCGGGGCCAAGGCGCTCGCCCAGCGCCCAGCGTTGCAGGACGGGCGAGCAGGGCGTGAGGAGCAGCCGCCTCGGTCCAGCCCCGGATCTACCTCGGAGGAAGAGAGCGGAGGTAAGGCTGGGGATGGCTCTTCTCCTTCCTTCCATTCATCCCTCCCTCTCGTTCTATTTCTTTCTTTCTCCCTTCCTTCCTTTCCTCTCGTTCTATTACTTCCTTCCTTCCCCCCTTCCTTCTTTCCCTCCCTCTCATTCTAAATCTCCTTCCTTCCTTCCCTCCCTCTCATTCTAGTTTCTTTCTTTCTTTCTTTCTTTCTTCCTTCCTCTCCTTCCTCCCTCTCATTCTATTTATTCCTTCTTTCCTTTCCTCCCTCCCTCTCATTCTATTTCTTTCTTTCTCCCTTCCTTCCTTTCCTCTCATTCTATTTCTTCCTTCCTTCCCTCTTATTCTAGTCCTTCCTTCCTTCGTTCCCCCCTTCCTTCTATCCCTCCCTCTCATTCTAAGTCTCCTTCCTTCCCTCCCTCCCTCTCATTCTAGCTTCTTTCTTTCTTTTTTCTTCCTTCCTTCCTTCCTTCCTTCTTTCCTTCCTTCCTTTCCTTCCTCCCTCTCATTCTATTTATTCCTTCTTTCCTTTCCTCCCTCCCTCTCATTCTAGTTCTTTCTTTCTTCCTTCCTTCCTCTCCTCCCTCCCTCCCTCCCTTCCATCCCTCCCTTTCATTATCTTTTCTTTTCCTTCCTTCCTTCCCTTCCTTCGCTTTCTTTTCCTTCCTTCCCTTCCCTCCCTTTCCTTGCGCATCTGGAGCTTTCCATCTGCTCCCCAGCGGGGAAACAGGCAGAGATGCAGGGCGGGCAGCGGGAGAGCCAGCGCGCACCGCAACAGGCGAACCAAGAAGTTTTCTCCTCGGCACTTTTGTAAGAGGGAATCCGTCGGAGAAACCTCGCGTCCCGGTTCCGTAGAACCGAAGGCGCCCGAGAAAAACCCCTGTCGGGCAGGCAAAAAAGAAAGAAAAACTGGATGGAAGCACAAGCGGCTTTTCCCCTTCGGCGCGTTCAGAAGGAAGAGTTGGGGGAAAGCCGCATTTATTGATCTCCCCGAGGTACTGAATGGAAAGCGGGGCTCGGTTAGGATTTAGGTGCGTGGCCGGCTGCCCTTCTTTCCCACCGGAACCCTGCCTTCCTTCCCCTCCCCTCCTCCTTCCCTCCTTTCCCTTCCCTTCCCGAGGTGGTGCAGTGGTTAGGGTGCAGTACTGAAGGCCACTACAGCTGACTGTTATCTGCAGTTCAGCGGTTCTAATCTCACCGGCTCAAGGTTGACTCAGCCTTCCATCCTTCCGAGGTGGGTGAAATGAGGACCCGGATTGTTGTTGGGGGCAATATGCTGACTCTGTAAACTGCTTAGAGAGGGCTGAAAGCCCTATGAAGTGGCATATACGTCTAACTGCTATTGCCATTGCTAAAGAAAGAGAAAGAGAAAGAGAGGAGAGGAGAGAGAAAGAAAAGAGAGAAAGAAAAAGAGAGAAAGAGAGAGAGAGAGAGAGAAAAAAAAGAGGGAGAGGAGAGAGAAAGAGAATGAAAAAGAGAGAGAAAAAGAGAGAAAGAAAAAGTGAGGAGAGAGAAAGAAAAAGAGCCGAGGTGGTGCAGTGGTTAGGGTGCAGTACTGCAGGCCACTTCAGCTGACTGTTATCTGCAGTTCGGCGGTTCTAATCTCACCGGCTCAAGGTTGACTCAGCCTTCCATCCTTCCGAGGTGGGTGAAATGAGGACCCAGACTGTGGGGGAAATATACGCTGACTCTGTAAACCGCTTAGAGAGGGCTGAAAGCCCTATGAAGCGGTATATAAGTCTAACTGCTATTGCTATTGCTATTCCCTCTCCTTCCTTCTCCTTCCTTGCCAGTGAAAATGCCCTGCACCCGTTTAAGAGAAAGCGGGTCCCTTAAATGTCCACCCCACTAATTTCCTCGGAGAGACGGGAAAGGTAAGAAAGCATCAGCATTCAAGAAAAAGCAGCTGTTTACTGCTTTGCTAAAAAACAATTTCTTTCCAGGGGAGAATCCTCCAGCCACCCCCTTGCTGGCCCTTCCGGGGTGGGCTGGGGAAGAGACCAGGCAACGGGGGGGAAAGGAACTGGGTCGCCAGTCCCTCTTCCTTCAGCAGGTGCAGGGAGAGAAACCGTAGCTCTCTGCTGGCTCTCCATTTAACTTTAAACCCCCGGAGAGGGATGGAGAGCGGAGGCCTTCTCAGCTTCCTCCCAACAGCTGGGCCAACGCTGCACTTGGGAGCCTCGTAAAAGCCAAGATGCCGCCGAGGGATGCCCCGGTTCTCTTGTGCTAAACTAGCGCTAGAGCAGTGTTTCTCAATCTTAGCAACTTGAAGATGTCTGGACTTCAACTCCCAGAATTCCCCAGCCAGCGAATGCTGGCTGGGGAATTCTGGGAGTTGAAGTCCGGACATCTTCAAGTTGCCAAGGTTGAGAAACACTGTCCTAGACACTGAATTGTTTATACGTGAATGCTGGCTGGGGAATTCTGGGAGTTGAAGTCCGGACATCTTCAAGTTGCCAAGGTTGCGAAACACTGCGCTAGAGGCATCTCCACACCTGCGAGGATGGGGTGGGGGTCTTCAGCCTCACTTAGCCCGGAAAGATGTAAAAATACAAAGGTCCAAATTTTCTCGCCTGGCTTTTAGGAGAAGTTGGGGGTTCTAAATGCCGGTGGGTCTCCTTTGGGGTCTTCTGTATCCTGTCCAGGCGATGGGCAGGGCGTTGGCTGGTGGATGTCTTGAGTGAGAGGCCAGGGGGTGTCTAAATAAATGTATTTAAAGAGTCAGGGGCGCGGTGGGGGGGGGTCATTTCTCTGTGGAGGAGATGGGGGAGAAGCCCTTTGGATGGATTTACTTCCCGCCCACCCAGGACGCCAGGTTGGTGAGGGCTCCCCCCCCCCCGCCATTCTCCAGAATCTTCCCCAAGAAGCAAAAAGCAAATTGCAGCTCGATTTTTTAGTTCTGATTCAAAACTCAGAAGTGGGATTGGGGAATTAATCTGAAATTCAGTAGAGTATCTGAGCATTTTTTCCTTCCCCCCTTCCCTTCCCTTCTTTCCTTTTCCTTTCCCTGTTCCTTTTCCCCTTTTCCTTCCCTTCTTTCCTTTTCCCTTTCCTTCTCTTTCCTTCTTTCCTTTCTCTTTTCTGTTCCCTGCTCTTTTTTCTTCCCTCTTTCCCTTCCCTTCTCTCCTGTTCCTGTTCCTTTCTCTTCCCTTTCCATTTCCCTTCCCTATTCCTTCCCTTCTCTTTCCTCCTCTCCTTTTCCTGTTCCTTCTCTTTCTCTTCCCTTTTTCCTTTCCTTTCTTCCCTTCCCTTTTTTCCTTTCCTTCCCTTCCCTTCTCTCCTTTTCCTTTTCCTTCCCCCTTTCCATTTTCCTTCCCCTTTTCCTTCTTTTCCCCTTTCTCTTTCCCTCCCCTTCTTACAAGTAAACTTTCGCACAACTGAAGATCATTTTCTGACTTTTGTGTATTAAAGACAGAATCCCGGGGACTAAAATATCCTCCCTTTGGGTAAAGTTGTGTTATAAAATTGCATTTTGAGTTTTGGGGTGCCTCCTTATGGAGCTCAACTCTGTCCTAGCTCAAAGCTGCCCATTCTCTAAAGCCACAAAGGGAATATCTTCAAATCAACGCCACCATAAACGCAAACTTCCTGGGACCCACATCTGAGCTCAGTTCTCCTGGCTATTCAGAGACGCCAAGCATAACTCTACTTGCCGTTATCCTAATTCGCGTTGTAGATCCTTAAACAAAGAGGGAGAGAGGGGAGAGAAAGGAAGAAAAAGAAAAAGAGAGAGAGGGAAAGAGAGAAAGAAAGAGAGAAAAGAGGGAGGGAGAGATAAAGAATCAGAGAAAAGAAAGAGAAAGAGAGAGAAGAAACAGAAAAAGAGAAGGGGAAAAAGGGAGAAAGAAAGAGAGAGAAAGGAGAAAAGGGGGGAGGAGATGTGACCATTGGTCAATTTCTGAATTGGTCAATTCCTGGAGCTCCGAAGGTGGGAGGTGAACAAGGTCCACTTTGACTTTTAAGCCAGGACCTTCCCAGGACCTCAGACCTGGAGAGGGGGATGGGTCACCACGGAGAAAACCAGGACGGAGTCTTCCAATCCAGGAGACACCTGGTCGCCGTTGCCATCCCCCCCCGCCCTGGCCAGCCTTCTCCTTTCCACCCGCTGCACAAACATGCCCTTCTCTTGCCAACATCTCCGCCCACTAGGCAGGGTTCAGTTTCAAGCAACAGTTGGGCACTAACAAGCTGTGAAGAGTTCTGCCTCCCAGGAGTCACAGCTGCTGTCAGAAGAAATATTCCTTCCTCTTACAGGTAGTCCACAACTTGCAACGGTTTGTTTAGTGGCCATTCAAAGTTACAGATTCATTTAACAACCGTGTTACTAACTTAGCCACTGTAGTCGTTTCCGCAGCAACTGTGGGAAGGGAGAGCATAAAGTGGAGAGGGGGGGAAAATCACTGAACAACTGTCTGGCTCAACAGTAGACATCTAGGGCTCAACTGTGGTCGTAAATCGAGGACTTCCTGTACTTTCATACAATGAACAAGAGTGTCCTGTCCACCTTGGTCCTCTTCCATGGCAGCTTATGGGTTGTGCCTCCCCCGCTTCTGTCTCAGGGGCCTCCCGTCCTTTATCTTAGGATAGAATCGTTATAGCAAATAGAATAGACTAAAGTAGATTCTTTATACAGAATAGAATAGAATAGAATAGAATAGAGAACTGGATTGAATCTTTATAGCGAATAGAATAGAATCTTTATAACGAATAGAAAAGATTAAAATAGAATCTTTATAACGAATAGAATAGAATAGAATAGAATAGAGAACTGGACAGAATCTTTATACAAAATACAATAGAATAGAATCTTTATACAGAATACAATAGAATAGAATCTTTATAGTGAATAGAATAAAATAGAATCTTTATAGTGAATAGAACAGAACAAAATCTTTATAACGAATAGAATAAAATAGAATAGAATAGAGAACTGGACTGAATCTTTATAGCGAATAGAATAGAATAGAATCTTTATAGCGAATAGAATTGAATAGAATCTTTATAGTGAATAGAACAGAACAAAATCTTTATAACGAATAGAATAAAATAGAATAGAATAGAGAACTGGACTGAATCTTTATAGTGAATAGAACAGAATAGAATCTTTATAGCGAATATAATAGAATCTTTATACAGAACAGAACAGGAATCTTTATAGTGAATAGAATAAAATAGAATCTTTATAGTGAATAGAATGGAATAGAATCTTTATAGTGAATAGAATGGAATAGAATCTTTATAGTGAATAGAATAAAATAGAATCTTTATAGTGAATAGAATAAAATAGAATCTTTATAGTGAATAGAATAAAATAGAATCTTTATAGTGAATAGAATGGAATAGAATCTTTATAGTGAATAGAATAGAATAGAATCTTTATAGCGAATAGAATAGAATCTTTATACAGAATAGAGTAGAATCTTGATAGTGAATAGAATAGAATAGCAGAGTTGGAAGGTACCTTGGAGGTCTTCTAGTCCAACCCCCTGCCTAGGCAAGAGGCTCAACACCACTTCAGACAAATGGTTATCTATTCCCTTCTTAAAAACGTCCAGTGTTGGAGCATTCACAACTTCTGGGGGCAAGCGGTTCCACTGATTAATCCACAGATTCTGACAGTGTTGGGATAAAGGAAAATGTTAGAATTCTGGGAGTTGAAGTCCATACAGCGTAAAGTTTCCGATGCTGAGAATCACTGGGTTAGAGACAGATATGGAAGGACAACCTCCCGGCGCTTGTGTAGTTAAGTGTGGTTATTCTGAAGAACATTTCGAAGCGTCTCGGCAGGTTTAAAAATTACGACACCCACCAAGCTGGGTTCCATATCGAGACTGGTGTTATCTCCTTGTTAAGCGCTGTCTGGCAGAGACCCAGGAGAACTCTCGCAAAGTCAAAGGGTCAACTCCAGCTGTGGATGTTTTTGAGATTGGCATTATTTATCTGTGAATAAATTCGCCTGGAGGGGACGTGTGGGAGCAAACTGCCATAAATGATGGCCCTGTGACATTGTTTTCAATAGGCATAGGTTTCAATACGTACAGCATAAGTGTCAAGATTCGGGTTAATGTCAGCGTTCCAAATATCATCCAGAATTAAATCAGAGTCATAGGCATAGCTTTCATCAAAGTTCCAATTTAATAAGAGAGACATGTTGGCACAAACTGTGGAAACCCGAATCTGAAAGCTTCCTGGATTTCTACCCAGTTGAAAGTTCATGATCTTGCCCCCCACACACACCTACAAGTCCATCCCATGGTCCAATCTTCCTCTGCCACGCTGGCATTTCCACCCATCTAGTTCCGGTCAGGTGCAGAGGCAAAGGACGGCCTTGGGCTTCTAGAAAGGAATGTTTTGTTTTGACAACAACACATTCTACGATTCTACTCCTTACTATTCCCCCTCCCAATTCCCCCACTAATGAAACAGCATAGTAAAGAAAGAGAGAGAGAGAGAGAGTGGCAGGCCAAAGATCCCAGAAGGAATATGGCTGTAGGCCTGACAATCAGTATATTATTGCTGCCATGTTGTTTCTCTCCATCCTTTCAGGTAGACGGACGAAGCTCCCGGATCCATCCAGAATTTCTGCACCTTCCAAATATCTCTGGCTGCCTCCTATAATTTCATAAGAGCGAATCGCGTGGAAAATTGAGGTGGATTCCGAAGCCCATCCTACCTGTCCTCCTGTAGGGATTATCCAAAGCCCTCCCCTCCCCTTCCCCTCCCTCTTCGCCCCACAGCCAGGCTGCCCCGTGGTCTTCTCAGCCGCCATGCTCAATTCAGACCAGACCGAGATCGACCTCCAACCCACCCATTCGGAGACGGAGTCGGTCTTCAGTGACTGTGGGGGTGGTCGGGGTGGACCTGTAGAAGACCCCGGGTCCCTCAGTCTGTGTGGCCAGTCCCGGGGCCCCGAGTCCAGCGATCACATGAAGAAGGACCTTCAGCACCTCAGCCGCGAGGAACGGCGGCGGCGGCGGCGAGCCACGGCTAAGTATCGGACGGCCCACGCCACGCGGGAGAGGATCCGCGTTGAGGCCTTCAACATGGCCTTTGCTGAGCTGCGGAAACTCCTGCCCACCCTCCCTCCGGATAAGAAGCTGTCCAAAATTGAGATTTTGAGGCTGGCCATCTGCTACATCTCGTATCTAAACCACGTCCTGGATGTCTGAGTTCCAGGAGCCGTGTGGGGGATAGACCTGCTCGCCTTACCCGCATTGTCAAGAGTAAATAAGGAACGCTTTCTCTGGATTTTGGTCTACAGAAGAAACATCTGGGATCTTCACATCTGCTTCTGGCTTCTCTTCGGTCATTTCTACCTTCCCGTTCCATCTGCTAAATGGAGGTTCTCACAAGTGGTGGAGTGATCCTCCTAACCCAGTGTTTCTCAACCTTGACAACTTGAAGTCCTGTGGACTTCAAGTTGCCAAGGTTGAGAAACACTGTCCTAACCACGGACCTTCTCCACTTCCTTCTGGTTGAGAGAAAGCCGCCCGGAATTCTCCAGTTCCACCATGAGCTTGAAGGAGAGAAGGACTTTGGTTCCCTTTCGCCCCAGAAATCTGTAATCCAGAACCTCACATTGTCCTTCCCCTCAAAATGCTGGGTTGGGAAGCATCTCCCAATGGGCTCCTCACATTTGGAGTTTTGATTGCCTTCCATCTGCTGTCTGAATGACCTCTCATCACACGCATATCTTTAATACTTGAACATAATAATGTGGAAATTAGCAAAGGGTGGCGGGGTGGGGGGAGTCCGGAAATTGAAAGAGAAGCTTCCTTTATCTCGGAGGTCAACATTGTCCAACTCTTGCTCGCTTGAAGATGGGCGGACTTCAACTCCCAGAGTTGAAGTCTTCCATTCGCTTCTTCGATTTTGGGAGTCGAAATCTGTCCATCTTCAAGCCAGCAGGGTTGGGAAACTGTCCTTAGATGGCGGATTTAGTTAGAGAAGCACCGGGGTGGTTAAAATAGGTCACTTGGGGGTCAAAGACACCAACACAGACAAAGCAGGAGAACCTCATCATGAGTTTCTTCTTGCAGGTCTTCTAGTCACGGCACAAATCTCTTAGGTGCAATACGTCCGTTTTTAAGTTGCCACAAGGGCCTTTGCTCTATTTAGCAACGCAACACACAAACACACACACACAAACACACTTTGTGCTGCTAGATTTGGCTCCTGCCTCAGTCTGAGGTGACCCCTTTGTTCGTTTAGTGCAGGTGGCCTTCTGGTGGAGGGGGGTGGAGAATGGGGGAGGCTTTTGCAACCCTAGCAGAGGTGGGCTGCGGCCGGTTTGCACCGGTTCAGCCGAATTGGTAGTTTTCCGACCATCGGCTGGACCCAGCCACCGGCCCCTGCGCTGTCCCCTCCTCTATACCCCACTCTCTGGCTCACCCACGCAGCCCAGCTGACTTCCGCGCCTCGTCCGCCCTCTCACCGCGGCTGCCCAAGAAGGGGTGCTGGAAGCCGCGTGCAGGAAATCGCCGTGTGTTTGAAGCCGTGCGGAAGCGCAGAAGGCACATTTCCGGTTCTACGGTAGGGGAACCGGTTGTTCAATTATATGAAACCCACCTCCACCTATGAGACTGAGGGTCTTCTGCCTCCAGGTCCAGGTAGTCTTTGACTTATGGCCATTCACTCAGCAGCGGTTTGAGTTTACTGAAATAGAGTGGTTTAGGACTGGTCCTCGCACTTATAACCGTTAGAGCAGTGTTTCTCAAGCTTGGCTACTTGAAGATGTCTGGACTTCAACTCCCAGAATTCCCCAGCCAGCGAATGCTGGCTGGGGAATTCTGGGAGTTGAAGTCCAGACATCTTCAAGTGGCCAAGGTTGAGAAACACTGCGTTAGAGGATTTCCCCCCCCCGTCATGTGACCAACCTCCTGGCGCATCTATTTATGATGGCTGCGCCATCCTGGGGCCACATGACCTCCTCAACAGGCTTCCAACAGGCTTTTCAACAGGGGATTCGCTTAATGACCTCACGATTCACGTAACAACTGCAGTGGCTTGCTAAACAGCCTTTGCCAAAAAAAAAAAGAAAGGTTGTAAAATCACTTTTTACACTCACTGGTCCCTCTCTCTCTCTCTATTCTGTCTTAATAACGGAAATCCTGGCTGCAATTGTGGTTGTAAGTCGAGGACTACGAGTGGCCGGTCGGGGAGCTCTTCCTGGCATTACAGATGTCTCCAAGAGGTTGGGGGTCAGGGCTAAGAAAGGAATGAAGCTGGGACGAGGAGTAACTCCGATTTGGTTTCATTTCAACTTAATTTCTGTTCAAGTAACTAATTTCAGGCAATGTGCTTTCTCTCTCTCTCTCTCTCTCTCTGTTTAAGAACTTCCACCATTGTTTACATTATTTGTGGTAGTTCAGGAGCCACCAGGGGGGCTTGGGGTGCCCCAATTCCCACACCGCCCACCCGAGATCCTGCCGCCCCCCAAAACACACCCTGGCCTTCGCCCCACCGCTGAAATCATGGCAGTCCCACTGCGAAGCCGAATTCCGCCCACCTTCCTGACATCCTCTATTGATGTATTTATTTGATGTAATTATTGTTATTGTTTTGAGATGTTATTTATTTACAGTGTCGATGCACTTTGTTTTTGGGGGGGGGAGAAAGGTTTCAGGAGGGCGGGGGGGAAAAAGAAACGAAAGCAATTCCTTCTGTCCGTGTGCATTTTCGTGTACGTCTCTCGTTCGGTGAGCGCAGAGCAGATTCGATCGCTATTTATGATTTATTTTGTAAGACCGGCAAAATATTAAACTCTTCCGTGCAGATGAGCCTAATTTGATCGCCAACCAGGCGGGCAGCGAGAGACAAACACCCCCCCTTGTTTTCTCCCCCCCCTCCTTAAAAATCCCTCCACCCACTTTATTTGTGGTGCTGGGTGGCAGCTGGTAATTTCCTGAGCAGTAATGGATAGTCACACGCCCGTTACGAGCAGCCTAATCAAATCCAAAGCGTGAAGAGAAGGCAGGGGAAACAGGGCTGGAGGAGGCCTTTCGCCCCTCTGCCAAAGCCCATCAAGCCGGGAGGGGAGCTGCGTCTTCTCTGCCCAGGTGTGTCCTGAAGTTACCTGGGCCCGTCGCTCCTTAAACACGATGAGAAGTTATTGAATGTGGCCAAGGTGCCACTGAAGGCCACCATTGCACTGTTATTATCCAGAATCGGTGTGTTCTGGCCCAGCTCCCCAAACACGGCCAACCCTCTGAAGTGAACTCAAAGGTTCCTTTAGGAGGAGCCCCGGCAGAAGGTTCCTCTCTCACCGCAGGCTAAGAAGTCCGTCCGTCCGTCCGTCCGTCCGGGAGAGGAATAGTTGTCTGCCCCATCTATTCATCTCTGCCTTTGATCCCCAGAGCTTGGATGGAGCTTCGCTAGCAGTGATGGCTCTTCTGTCCCAAGGACCGGCCCATAGATTTCCTCTGCTCTCCTCTCCTCTGCCCCATCTATTCATCTCCGCCCTCTGCCTTTGATCCCCAGAGCTCGGGTGGGACTTCACTAGGAGCGGTGGCTCTTCCTTCCCAAGGACCGGCCCATAGATTTCCTCTGCTCTCCTCTCCTCTGCCCCATCTATTCATCTCCGCCCTCTGCCTTTGATCCCCAGAGCTCGGGTGGGACTTCACTAGGAGCGGTGGCTCTTCCTTCCCAAGGACCGGCCCATAGATTTCCTCTGCTCTCCTCTCCTCTGCCTTCTGCGCATTCACGCGTCAAGCACTGGACTCAGCTGTTCCTCCTCTTCCTCATCAGCCCCCTACATGAGGTTGTGCATGATGCTCATTTGCAAAGAACATATTTTGTATGTCTAATGTCTCAATCCTTAGGCCCTTAAGTGGTCACTCTCCATCTGATGGACGGCCCAGGCTCCGTCTCTGTCTCTGTCTCTTTCTCTCTCGCTCTCTCCTATTCCTATTCCATTCCATTCCACTCCACTCCACTCTTCTATTCTCCTTCCTTCTTATTCTATTCTATTCTATTCTATTCCACTCCACTCCACTCCACTCCACTCTACTCTTCTATTCTCCTTCCTTCCTTCCTTCTTATTCTATTCTATTCTATTCCACTCCACTCTACTCTTCTATTCTCCTTCCTTCCTTCCTTCTTATTCTATTCTATTCTATTCTATTCCATTCCATTCCATTCCATTCCATTCCACTCCACTCCACTCCACTCTACTCTTCTATTCTCCTTCCTTCTTATTCTATTCTATTCAACTCAACTCAACTTGACCCTACCCTACTCTACTCCATCCCCTTCCCTTTCCTTCCCTACCCTACGCTACCCTATCTTATCCTATTCCCTATTCTATTCTAGCCTATCCTAGCCTATCCTACTCTACTTCATCTTCATTCTCTTTTCGTTTCTACTACCAAACAATTATCAATACAGGGAGTCCTCTACTTACAACAGTTCATTTAGTGACTGTCCAAAGTTACAACAGCAATGAAAAAAGTGACATGACCATTTTTCACACTTATGACCGTTTCAGCATCCCCATGGTCACGGGATCAGCGCTTGGCAACCGACTCATATTTACGACCGTTGCAGTGTCCCAGGGTCACATGACCCCCCTTTGTGGCCTTCTGGACAAGCAAAGCCAAATTCACTTAACATCCATGTTACTAACTGAACCGCTGCAACAATTCATTTAACAACAGTGACAAGAAAGGTTGTTAAATGGGGGGGGGGGGACTCATAAACTAATGTGTCACGTAACACCATAAATTGTGGGCTCAAAATTGAGGTCGTAAGTTGAGGACTACCTGTGTAGATCATTCAAGAGCATTAGACTAGAGAATAATTGCCACATTCTTTCAAAGTGAGGAGGATCCATCGTTCAAAGCCGGGTTTTCCAAACTTCCCCACATGAAGATGAATGGTGTCAAGGACAGGAAAAGCCTAAGCAAGAAAAAGGCCACACCTGGAGTCCTGCATCCAGTTTTGGTCACCAGACTATAAAAAAGAGGTTGAGACCCTGGAAAGAGGGCAGAGAAGAGCAACCAGGATGATGGGGGGACCGGAGGGTAAAACATAACAATGAATGGTTGCAGGAACTGGGCCTGGCTGGTCTAGGGAAGAGAAGGACCAGGGGAGACAGGAGAGCATCTTCCAATTGTTGAGGGGCTGCCCCAGAGAGGAGGAAGGGGGTCAAGCTATTCTCCAAAGCTCCTGAAGGTCCAGAGAAGGAAGAATGGATGGAAACTGACCACGGAGAGATTTAACCTGAAAATAAGGACAGGGAGAACAATCAACCCATGGAACAGGAGTTGCCTTCGGAAGTTGTGGGAGCTTCATCCCTGGAGGCTTTCAAGAAGAGTCTGGACTGCCCTCTGTCAGAAATGGTGTTGGGTCTCCTGCTTGGGTGGGTGGGGGGTTGGACTAGATGATCTACAAGGCCCCTTCCAACTGTTAATCTATAAAGGGTGTTGAGACCCTGGAAAGAGGGCAGAGAAGAGCAACCAGGATGATGAGGGGACTGGAGGCTCAAACATACAATGGATGGTTGCAGGAACTGGGCCTGGCTAGTCTAGGGAAGAGAAGGACTAGGGGAGACAGGAGAGCATCTTCCAATAGTTGAGGGGCTGCCACAGAGAGGAGTTAGGGGGTCAGGCTGTTCTCCAAAGCCCCTGAAGGCCAGAGAAGGAAGAATGGATGGAAACCGAACAAGGAGAGATTCAACCTGGAAATAAGGAGGGATTTCCTGACAGGGAGAACAATCAACCCATGGAACAGAAGTTGCCTTCAGAAGTTGTGGGAGCTTCATCGCTGGAGGCTTTCAAGAAGAGACTGGACTGCCCTCTGTAAGAAATGATGTAGGATCTCCTGCTTGGGAGGGAGGTTGGACTAGATGGCCTCCAAGGTCCCTTCCAACTCTGTTATTCTGTTATTATTCTGTTATTCAGAAGTTGTGGGAGCTTCATCATTCAAGAAGAGTCTGCACTGCCACCATCTCTCAGAAAGGCTGTAGGGCAGTGATGGCAAACCATTTTGGCACCGAATGCCCAAACCAGAACATGTGTGAAGACCAGCTGGCGACGGCCCATGTGCCCACAGCGAGGGCTCTGTGTGCCACCTCTGGCACGCACGCCAAAGGTTCCCCATCATGGGTGTAGGGTCTTTTGCTTGGGGAGGGGGTTGGACTAGATGACCTCCAAGGTCCCTTCCAACTCTGTTAATCTCTTAAATCAGGGAAATCCGGGCAGTTCAAATGAACATAAAGTTTGATTTCTAGCTACTCAAAGCAAACTGGTGGTAGGTAACAGTCGACGGAACTCAAGGTGAACTTTTGTGGGACACGAAGGGACTCGAGACTGATGGCGTGTTTGACCCCTCCCTCTGCCTCCCCCTAGTCATCTGCTAGAATTGGACTTCAATGTCCAGAACTCCCCAGCCAGAAGATGGATGGACTTCAACAACTCCCAGAATTCCCTAGTCAGCATGCTTTAAGACAGTGTTTCTCAACCTTGGCCACTTGAAGATGTCCGGACTTCAACTCCCAGAATTCTCCAGCCAGCGAATGCTGGCTGGGGAATTCTGGGAGTTGAAGTCCAGACATCTTCAAGTTGACAAGGTTGAGAAACACTGCTCTAAGATGTATAGACTTCAACTCCAGGCTGATGGGGGAATTCTGGGAGTTGAAGTCCGCCCACCTTCAAGTGGCCACGTTTGAAAACAGACTGGCGCCAACTCATTGCCAAGGTGCCAAGAGGTGCCAAGGTGCCAAGAGCCAAGGTGGCGCAGTGGTTAAATGCAGCACTGCAGGCTACTGCTAGATCAGCAGGTCAGCGGTTCAAATCTCACCGGCTCAGGGTTGACTCAGCCTTCCATCCTTCCGAGGTGGGTAAAATGAGGACCCAGATTGTTGGGGGCAATATGCTGACTCTCTGTAAACCGCTTAGAGAGGCCTGAAAGGCCTATGAAGCGGTATATAAGTCTACTGCTATTGCTATTGCGCCCAGCAGAAAAGGAGATCAAAAGTGAGGCATCACCCAGGAATGGGCCAGTAAGGGCAGACCCTTGGCGGAAGAGGAGAGGCCATTTTGTGCAGGTGCCTCAGAGGAGCTCCGTTGGATTGCTGTCTCTGCCGCACTCTGCTTCCTCGTCGGAGAGGCTCGGCAACAAGGTGCTCCCAAAGACGGAGCATTGATGAAAAGACCCTCTGGAAGGCTGTGCATTTTGCATGTGTTTCGTGCCCATCCCCCTGCCCCCCTCTGCCCCCCCAGGAGCCCCCCCCCCTTCCACAGCCCCCGCCTGGCATCCCCGACCGTCTCAAAGGGCCAAAGGCTGCCATGCTTTTGATTCTCGGCCATGGCAACAGCTGCGCCCTTGTTTATGACGGATGGGGGGGGTAGTTCTGGGGGGAGGGGGTGCCCAGGGGGACATGCCTGGACACGCTTTAATGAAAGGGAGGAGGCCGAGCCGTCCTTCCTCCTGGCTGCTCTGGGCTGAAGGCGCACGAGACAGAACGAGGCTGCCCGTCCATTCTGCTGGCGGATCCTGTCGAAACGGTGGGCACTGAATGGCTGGGGGAGTTATAGCAACAGCGCCTAGGCTTATATCCTGCTTCATGGTGCTTCACAGCCCTCTCTAAGCGGTTTACAGAGTCAGCCCCTTGCCCCCAATAATCTGGGTCCTCATTTTTCCCAACCTTGGAAGGATGGAAGGCTGAGTCAACTTTGAGCCAGTAAGAATCGAACTCCTGGCAGTGGGCAGAGTTTAGCCTGCAATATAGGAAAGGAAGGGAAAGGAAAGAGGAAGGGGAGGAGAGGAGAGGGAAGGGAAAGAGTTGGGCTGGAGGACAGAAGGAAGGAAGGAAAATAGGGGGAGGATGGGAGGAGGAGGGGAAGGAGGAAGGAAAAGAGGAAAGGGAAGGAGAGATAGGTTGGCTGGAATGAAGGAAGGAGAAAGGGGAAAGGAAGGGAAGGAAAGGAAAAGAGCTCTTAGGCTCACTTATCGCTTATGGCCCTCTGTGAGAATTTTACAGAATCAGCCTATTTGCCCCTAACAATCTGGGTCCTCATTTTATGGATCTTGGAAGGACGGAATCTTTGGTGAGAGTCACAGCCTTTGGGGCTGGTTGGTAGCTCAACAGCTCGAGTCCTAACCAAGGACCTAGGAACTGTTAAGGTAATGTCGGAGGATATAAGCTGTTCCAAGTAGGGCGGTTTTTTGTAGAATCAGAATGTTCAAGTCTATTAAATTTAAAATTTCCAAATAGCGAGGTAGCCCTTTTGGTGTTGCTCCAAGGGCTCCAATTACAATCGGGACAACACACAATTTCTTTTTCCACAGTCGCTCAACTTCAATTTGCAAGTCCTGGTACTTTGTGATTTTTTCTTGCTCTTTATCTTCAATTCGTGCATCTCCAGGTATTGCAATGTCAATGAACCAAACTTTTTTTTCTTTTCAACTATTGTTATGTCAGGCGTGTTGTTGTTGTTGTTATGTCTGTCAATCAGCCAGATGTTGAGGCTGGATTTGGTGTTTCGGCCCACGCAAACACTGGGATAGGCAGACCTTTGATGGTATTGTTGCAGGATTTCAGCTGTTCCAATAAATCTGCCTTTTGCAATTGACTGACAAGTTAATTTGTCAATGCCGACAGCATTCAAGTGGGGCCTCAGATGTGCTGGGATTGCACCCAAGGCACCTCGGATGGCGTATTACTGGGACTACCTTTGCTTTCATTTGCCACAGTCGTTCTATTTCCATTGGGGGGGGGTGTCTTTGCACTTATGATTCATCTGCTAGGATAAAGTAACGCTTTACAGGAAATCATCTGGTGGTCTCAGTGGGCCGAGTAACCCAAGACGTAAACCTGCTGTTCTCCAGATCGGCAGGGATTTAGAAACCTTGAAGGTGGGGATTGCCCCTCCCCAAATTCATCCCATGCACCCGGGGTCCAAGGGAGGGGGGTTGGTTTGTCCATTTTCAGATTCTTTTTTGCCCGGGACGAGGCTGTGAAACTGGGCGGCCCAACCGATCGAACCTGCCATCGCTTTGATGGGCCAAACAGTTTTTCCGACAAGAGAGGGGCAACGTGGTAGTTTGTATCTGCACCCCTAAAAGCACCCCCCCGTTTCCTAGAAAGACAGACCCCCCCTCCCCCAAATGCCCAGCTGCTGCTGGAAAAATCCAGGATGGCTTAGTTCAGTATTTCTCAACCTTGGCAACTTGAAGATGTCCAGACTTCAACTCCCAGAATTCCCCAGCCAGCATTCGCTGGCTGGGGAATTCTAGGAGTTGAAGTCCGGACATTTTCAAGTTGCCAAGGTTGAGAAACACTGATCTATGTATTAGTTATCTATCTATCTATCTATCTATCTATCTATCTATCTATCTATCTATCTATCTATCTATCTATCTATCTATCTATCATCTATCTATCTACCTACCTACCTACCTACCTACCTACCTATCTATCTATCTATCTATCATCTATCTATCCTCTATCCATCCATCCACCCACTATCTACCTACCTACCTACCTACCTACCTATCTATCTATCTATCTATCTTTTATCTATCGATCCATCCATTATCTATCCATGCACTATCTACATCCATCCACCCATTATCTATCTGTCTATCCACCCATTATCTATCTATCTATCTATCTATCTATCTATCTATCTATCTATCTATCTATCTATCATCCATCCATCTTCTATCTACTCTTATGTATCATCTCTAACACCTCTCTCTCTCTCTGTTATCTATGATTTAGCATTTGCTGGCTGGGGAATTCTAGGAGTTGAAGTCCAGACATCTTCAAGTTGCCAAGGTTGAGAAACACTGATCTATGTATTAGTTATCTATCTATCATCTATCTATCTATCTATCTATCTATCTATCTATCTATCTATCTATCTATCTATCTATCATCTATCTATCTATCTATCTATCTATCTATCATCTATCTATCTATCTATCTATCTATCTATCATCTATCTATCCTCTATCCATCCATCCATCCACCCACTATCTACCTACCTACCTACCTACCTACCTACCTATCATCTATCTATCTATCTATCTATCTATCTATCTATCTATCTATCATCTATCTATCTATCTATCTATCTATCTATCTATCTATCTATCTATCTATCTATCTATCTATCCTCTATCTATCCATCCATCCATCCACCCACTATCTACCTACCTACCTACCTACCTACCTACCTATCTATCTATCTATCTATCTATCTATCTATCTATCTATCTATCTATCTATCTTTTATCTATCGATCCATCCATTATCTATCCATGCACTATCTACATCCATCCACCCATTATCGATCTGTCTATCCACCCATTATCTATCTATCTATCTATCTATCTATCTATCTATCTATCTATCTATCTATCTATCATCCATCCATCTTCTATCTACTCTTATGTATCATCTCTAACACCTCTCTCTCTCTCTGTTATCTATGATTTAGCATTTGCTGGCTGGGGAATTCTAGGAGTTGAAGTCCAGACATCTTCAAGTTGCCAAGGTTGAGAAACACTGATCTATGTATTAGTTATCTATCTATCATCTATCTATCTATCTATCTATCTATCTATCTATCTATCTATCTATCTATCTATCTATCTATCTATCTATCTATCAATCATCTATCTATCTATCTATCTATCTATCATCTATCTATCTATCTATCTATCTATCTATCTATCTATCTATCTATCTATCATCTATCTATCCTCTATCCATCCATCCATCCACCCACTATCTACCTACCTACCTACCTACCTACCTATCATCTATCTATCTATCTATCTATCTATCTATCTATCTATCTATCTATCTATCATCTATCTATCTATCTATCTATCTATCTATCTATCTATCTATCTATCCTCTATCTATCCATCCATCCATCCACCCACTATCTACCTACCTACCTACCTACCTACCTACCTACCTACCTACCTACCTATCATCTATCTATCTATCTATCTATCTATCTATCTATCTATCTATCTATCTATCTATTCTTTATCTATCCATCCATCCATTATCTATCCATCCACTATCTACATCCATCCACCCATTATCGATCTGTCTATCCACCCATTATCTATCTATCTATCTATCTATCTATCTATCTATCTATCTATCTATCTATCTATCTATCTATCTATCTATCTATCTATCTATCTATCATCCATCCATCTCCTATCTACTCTTATGTATCATCTCTAACACCTCTCTCTCTCTCTGTTATCTATGATTTACCATCTATGTCAGTGTTTCTCAACCTTGGCAACTTGAAGATGTCCGGACTTCAACTCCCAGAATTCCCCAGCCAGCATTCTGGGAGTTGAAGTCCGGACATCTTCAAGTTGCCAAGGTTGAGAAACACTGGCTTAGTTGCTCTGCATTTGGAGAGCCTCCTGGGGATCTAGCAAATCGATCCCCGTTCCCCTCCCCCTCCTTCACCCATGGAAAAGACCTGCCAGAAGGCCAATCCCAGGCTGCGGCAGCCTCTCCTTCTGCTGCCCGTCGCCCCTTCACTGTCTCCCCCTCCTCATTCCCGATGGGGGGGGAGGAAGAGGAGAGGCTCAGGCCGTCTGTGTGTGTTTGCAAGGAAGGAGCAGAGCGATTAATCAGGGGGAGGGGGAGGAAAGTGTGAACATGCTGTCACTTTCCCCAGCCCGTCTGTGGTGCCCATTGTGGTCCATCGTCCCGCAACATATGGAGGGCATTGTGATCCTGCCCGATGGCAACCCAGTCCCTGCGAGGGAACAGCTTGGGCTCCTCCATCAAATCCAACCTGGCTCTTTTGTGCTTGAAGTGGCCTTCGCAGACGGACAGAGCAAGCTGCTTTCGGCTGCTCTCGGCCAACGAAAACCCCAAATGGACAAAAAAACAAACTGTGGGTTCGCTTTGCGTTCCTCCAAGAGGGCAAGCCACAGGGGCAGCGAGAAGTCGGTGAGGTCAAAAGTCAGGGAAACTGGCCGGATTTCGAGATTTCTGGGCTCCGGTGTAAATCGAGCTGGAGGCTCTGTTGAGCTGACCTCTGGGACTGGCAACGGGGGTTGCGTTGACCCTTACTAACCGGGGCTGAGCACCCAGAAAGGGCTGCTGGGAATGAAGTGATTCTCAACTGGCCTCGTCTTGAGGATGGGGTGCAGGAAAAACCCCCAAGGTTTGGGGAACAGTTCACACACACAGCCCCACTTTGCTTAAGAGGCCATGACAAGCGTCCACTCATCTTTAAAGTCACCGGGTTGAGTAACAATGAATTAGTGGGTGAGGATTTAGGGTTAGGGTTAGGGTTAGGGTTAGGTTAAGGGTTAGGGTTAGGGTTAGGTTAAGGGTTAGGGTTAGGGTTAGGGTTAGGGTTAGGGTTAGGGTTAGGGTTAGGGTTAGGGTTAGGGTTAGGGTTAGGGTTAGGGTTAGGGTTAGGGTTAGGGTTAGGGTTAGGGTTAGGGTTAGGGTTAGACACTCTAACACAGGGGTCCCGAAACCTGGCCAATTTAAGACTTGTGGACTCCAATTCCCAGAATCCCCCAGCCAGCATAGCTGGCTGGGGAATTCTGGCAATTGAAGTCCACAAGTCTTAAAAGTTGTCTTAAAAAGTCTACAAGACGAGAGAAAAGCCAACGCTTCCGAAATGTGTTTCTAGCCATCATCTTTACTAACGAAAGAGATTGAAGAAAGGAAAAAGGCCCTCTTTTTCTGTCTGGTTGAGGCCTCTGGTTTTTTT